>NW_027272460.1:127500-357500 GCF_040938485.1 Diadema antillarum
ATTTCAATGTGAACTTGCGCAGTACTTACTTTTACGATATCATCAAAACATATCTAATCTCTTTTCTGTTACTCCCCAAATTAGCCAAAAGCATTACAACATATATAATACTACAGTTATCAGGGTCATGGCTTTATGACAACATAAAACTGTTTAATTGAAATATCAAACAATCGCAAAAAAAAAATATTTTGATGATATCGTAAAAGTCAAATTCACATTGAAATACATGTGGATTGAGAGAATTCAGCAACATTATTACAACAATAAACATATCAGTGACCGTTTGAGGAAAGTTAGATAAAGAGCAAGTTACAACTTCAAAAATTCATAACTTTGTTATTAGGCTCTATAATAGTATCCACATTATTCGTAAGATACATGAAGGCCTATATTTATTGACTAATTCAGCTAAAACAGTTTGAATGCATGACAATTATAAATTTGACATTGGTGTCAGATTTTTACTTGAATGGATTGATCCAGGTTAGCTAATCTTATATCTCATCTCCTATGGGCCTATTGGCAAACTATTTCGTTGAGATTTTGCTTTGGTACATGTACAACGCATTAGCAATAGCACGACAAGACATTACGTAGGCCTGAAGGGAAAAGTCACCAAATCATTAAGTATAGTAACTATACACAGCCCAGTCGCTATACATGGTACGTCGCGACAGGCTGTTTTCGCCTAGCGTAACAGCGTCTGGTCGGGCTATAAGTATAGTAATCTATTACTGTAGATGAATAAGCCTTAGTAGATTTATCTCAAACTTCCAAGAAGGCGAATTTGATGAAATGCATGATAAGCAGGCACCATGCATAAATAGGTTATTAACTTGGGTTTTTATATATATGTAAACTCGCATTCACAATTAAATCAGAATGTCACATACAATGTAAAAGCTTATTGTAGCTATTATCTTTTTTTCTTAAACAGATAAAGGTTAGGCTCGTATAGATATATCAGTAGTTTTGTACAATTTTGTATAGCCCTTCATGAAATATTATAGAAATATGAAAGAAGGAGTTATATAACACATTGGATAAGTATGTCGGCCAGAGGCCAAGAAAACTATACATGTTTGTAGACTGATATAAAAAAAAACACAACAAAAACCTACAAACTTGTTCAGCTATTAATGCAAATGGGAAGTGAATTTTCAATGTACAAAAACAGAGAATGATTTAGGCCTTTTGTAGTATTTCTTTCATAAAGAGATTTATTGAGAGAAAGGTGAAAATAGAGGGAAAAATCATGTTGGTCTTGACATGATTCAGTAATTATGAAGAGTAGACAGACGGACAGAAAGAAAAAAAGATCTAGTGAGAGCTTGAAAAGAGAGAAAAGAAGAAAACGAATAAACAGAAAGGGAATGGCTGGGATAGTTCCTTGGTTCCTCATGCAAGGAGGTGGTCTCTCATTGCAGACAGAATGGAGCATTTCTTGCTCTAGAAAGTACATTCCGAGGTGTTACATAACAGTTCAAACCACCATCTGGCTTTCTACTCAGGTTGACCTTTATCTCAGTGGGGGTTAGCCAGACAGGCCTCCATAGGACATGTCAATCACGGTTACCATGACAATCAAGCTCTGCCTGATAAACATGAAAAGGTGTTTCTGGACTCAAAACGTTGTTGGGAGAAGCTACAACACAGGGCCTATGGGACAGTGCCGAAGTGGTGCATATAGTAGTCTTGGCGCAGACTCCTCTACGACCAACAAGGGTTGTGCCTGCAAACTACATTGAGGTACGGGTGGACTGGGGTGGTCGGTCGAAATGTAATTCTGTTACGTATGACTGACAATTCGTTTGTGATGGAGGATTGTAACTGAGCTAGTTTATCATTAGTTAGTTATTTTACGGCCAGAATGTAGACTGGATAGTCATGTCTCACCATTGATTAGTATGTCTTTATGTTCAGCATGTGCGGAATAATTAACAACTAGAATAGTCTAATAGTAATATTGATTTTTGTGCTAATCAAGGGCAGGTTTAATATGAATAGTTCATGACAGTGAGACGGACTGGACACTAGACAAAGTGGTATATTCATTATTAGCATGACCAGATGGAAATGATCAGTTTGGGTAAATTGTTGAGAGTAAAACTATATCAGTTGGGAGTACACCAATTGGGAGTAGACGAGTTGCTGGGAGTAGACCAATTGGGAGGAGACGAGTTGGGAGTAGACGAGTTGGGAGTAGACGAGTTGGGAGTAGACCAATTGGGAGTAGACCAGTTGGGAGTAGACGAGTAGAGAGTAGACCAATTGGGAGTAGACCAGTTGGGAGTAGACCAATTGGGAGTAGACGAGTAGAGAGTAGACCAATTGGGAGTAGACCAGTTGGGAGTAGACCAATTGGGAGTAGACGAGTAGAGAGTAGACCAATTGGGAGTAGACCAGTTGGGAGTAGACCAGTTGGGAGTAGACCAATTGGGAGTAGACGAGTTGGGAGTAGACCAGATGGGTATAGACCATATTGGGTATGGACAAACTAAGGGTTGGACGATATGATGAGTAGACAAAGTGAATGTAGACTAAATGACTTGTAGACGAGGTGGGAGTAGACTAACTAGTAGTAGACAAAATAGATATTAGACGACATGGCAAATAGACATTGTGAGTGTAGACGATTTGGCTATTAGATCAATTGTTTTGTAGACGAAATGCTCCTTAGACGAGTTGGGTATTAGACAATACGGGTAGTGGGCAAAGTGACTATTAGACAATATGGGTACTGGACAAAACGAGTTGTAGACCAAATGGGTATTAGACTAATCGGTAATAGACGATATGCCAGTAGACCAATTGGAAAATAGACAA
Organism: Diadema antillarum; assembly: GCF_040938485.1. Taxonomy (NCBI): domain Eukaryota; kingdom Metazoa; phylum Echinodermata; class Echinoidea; order Diadematoida; family Diadematidae; genus Diadema; species Diadema antillarum. The sequence goes on from NW_027272460.1 coordinate 130,330, forward strand.
AGTGGCTGTAGACTAGGTGACTATAAACCAATCTAACCCATATGTATATTTATTTTTATTCCAACAATATTTTGAAAATGAAATCATAATGAAGGAAATTGACTGTAGAGGATATACCTGACACCTAAATTCTTCATGTCGACTATCTATGCATCATCACGTTCATGACATTGATGTATTAATACGCGTTTTGTTACTGCTGCTGTTCGGCAAATGGAAGGAGTAAAACGAAACATACAGAATGTCATGCCTAAGTGGTCCCTTTATCTCTGTTATTCATTGCGTTTGTATGGCAGTGAATACGAATGAGAATAAATGTATTCACGTAGGGCTTACGTTCATCAGTGTGGTGAATATGTGATTTAATTTTGGTGTTTCAGTTCCTGCATTTTTGTGATATCATGCCTTCTCCTCAAGCACCTATGTCTGCTTAGGGCCCTGTTTTATGAGGAGGTATAATCAATTTAATAGTTGGCTTCTATGGTACGTCTATGGCAGCCTGTGTGGTAAGGAAATTCATAATCGATCACATCTTTTGATAAAATGGGGCACAGGTCCACTGTGTAATGAATATCCATGATAAAAAAAAGAAAGAAAAACAAACAAACATTACTCTTACCTTCTGTGGCGGGACAATAGATCACAGAGACCGTCACTGTTAGCAACAGAACTACGCTCTTGTAGTTTCTATCCATTTTACTCGGAAGGAAATGGTGTGCTACTTGTCCAAAATAAGACAAGCTAGATGGCTGAAATATCGTCAAAGCCCGTCAATTGATTTGCCTTCCCTTCGCCTGGGAACTAGAGGGAGTAAAAATTGCATGAAGACTAAACACCCGATACGTGATCACTAGACCATTGTGGTGTTGTTTACGGATTGGCAGTTTTCTGTGGAAGATGGTAGAGACTAAACTACCTTATGCACTGCCGGAATGATAATGCTTCACATTTCGCAGCTCGCCAAAAGCTTTGTGTTTACTGCAATGGTTCAAAAAGAAAATTAATATCCTTCACGACAATAATTGCCAATAAAACAAATTGGACTTTTCCTTTTCTGTGCTGATTATTTCATCAGCTTGTCTGTTGTTAAAAAAAATGAATGATGGAGCAGCTTTTCTTATGTCAGCATTAATCTTTCAAGACTCAACAATTCCATTCAACTTGTCTTCCAGTGAGATTTCAATCTGGGGGGGGGGGGGGGTCATTTTATTTCTATGCGGCTCTTTCAGGACCATTGAAGATGAGATTCCAAAACATCGTAGGCCCTATTAGGTATAACGGAAATGTATTTTTCATTGAACTCTTTTAGTGAATGCTCTGGATGTTATGGTAAAATCAACCCAAGTCTATAATCATGATAGCATGGAGCTCTATTATCTATTTATTCTGTATCTTGTAATTGGCAAAGAGAAATCAAGTGAATTCAATGAATCGATGGGACTAGTAATAAGAGGTATAAACAGTTTATCCTGATCAGAACAACGAGTTTATCCTACGAGTTCGACACCCTTGATAGAAAACAGCCTCTCGACATAAAAAAAAGAATCACACTTTCCACGAGTCATACAGCCTACAAGTCAGACAACTCACGACTCAACAGTAGACAGGAAAAAAAAAATGCAAAAAAGGCCCATGAGCTCAAGACAAGGCAAATAAGGCCCATAAGATCGACACTGTGGGCTAATAAGAAAACGGAACCAACACTGTGGAATGTTGGTCTTTTGCCTAGAGGTAGAACTCGTGAGCGTTGTCTGCCTAATGTCGTCCATTTGACTTGATTTTCTTCCCCCTTGGGCGTGTGCTATACTCAATTATTTCTTCAATGTGTTTGAACATATCTTTCAGTAGAAAAAGCTTTTAGTGTCATAACGCTTGACTATTAATCACTATAGCAAGCAACAAAGCTTACATTTTTTAGCTCCTTTTTGATGGACTAGATGAACATGCATTTAGTAATATTGTTTATCATAACAGACGGCTGGAATTGGAACATTATTCAAAGGAGGTATATATTCGTGTACTGTATTCATATGTGATAACTGTATTTTCGAACCTCCCTGGACTTGCGGTTCTTTGATTTCCATAAAATGGCCATCGTGGTGATACAGAATTGCTTCATTGGAGGAGTGTATAAAAGGGAAAGGGCCTAAATAAAGATTCCGAAGAGATTTCAAAGAACCGTTTATCAATGTGTATGTGTGTGTGTGTGTGTGTGTGTGTGAGTGTTTGTGCGTGTATGTGTGTGTGTGTTTGTGCATTGTTGTTTTTTTCAGAGGTTTGTTCAGGTTCCATTGCAAATTCTACAAACGCATGGCTACGTAGCCAGTAAAGTTCTTATAGAGACGACATCGAAAAAAAAAAATATGTATAAAGGAGAGTTTATTCACAAGTTTGAAATATCAAACAAAGGTATATAAAAAAAATCAAAACGAGTAATGTGAAAGAAATTTATCCTGGACCCGCCGAACACTACAATATGCGTTAAAATATAGTATAAGAAATGAAACAAGCATTGCAAACACGATTTCATAGTAACTGGAAAAGTGTACAAAAATTCAAGTCCTTGTGGAAAAAAGGCATAAAAATGTTCAAATGAGAACTTGATGAAAATAGTCTAAACGCGGGAGCGATTATAGAAGCGCCTTATAATCGATTCACAATCAACAACATTATTTAAGATGTGTTTCATCCAATTTCAAACATTAACTTATATGATGAATAGTGAAGAACAAAAATCAACAATTGAATTATCATTCTCTTTTTCTTACACAAGTAAAACGTGTTACTGTATTTGACATTATTCATGTATCGTGAATTCAAAAAAGTGAAGAAAAAGTGAAAAAGTGAAGAAAAAACGTGAGAAACATAAGTGCGCATGAACTATGTTCTGACAGAAAGCATACTCTATTGTAACCGAAAAAGACAAGTACTTGAAAGAACTAATGTGTGTATGAAGCAGTCCTCACCAGCTAAATAGGTTTCAAAGTCGTTTTTTCAAGGATATGTGCTAATACAGGACTGTAACCACATTTACCTTGACGTTGCGTGCCCACATAGATTGTACAAGTGCAAAGACTCTTCGATGTGTGCTTGTTTGAAGTTGCACCTATAATTATATATCATGTACAAAATAGGATATTGATCTGTGTGCACTATGATAATACAATACAAATCAAAGGTGACCATGCACCACAAAACAAACAAAAAGTCGCCCGACATGGATTGTTAGTTAAATGCATATTCTGAAGGAGCAGATTCTGAGCTTTGGAACGATGTATAACTCAATTAAAATGGACTCTCCTAACCTATCTAAATGTTGGAAGAAAGCACACGCTCTGGAAAAGTGTGAACTGAGAAAAGAGGCTCTGAAGTAGAGTCTATTCAAGCGCTTATTCTTTTCCAAGCCACGCTAGCTGTACCATGACTGGGACAAAAAACAGGGTGTTAACCACCGGGGTGATAACAAAGAAGGGATTATTAGATTTAGCTTAAATTAGGCATGCTTTATCAACATATTTTGTCCATGACTAATAACAACTTTCAAAGCAGTAGCACAATCCCTTAAAAAGTTATTAGAGTTGACAGTGAAGAGTGTGTACAGGATTTTTAAGAAATGAAATGTGGACTCTCTTAGAAACATCTTATCACACTTTTCTACAATAAAGTGTGTGACAAAAACTGCTAAAAACACAGTTTCCTGTTTGTTTTATGATCCAAACCTTTAACATAATGTAGAAGAAGACTTGCCTTTTCAGAACATAAAAAACTGAAGATTGGCTAGGTTGACCCATTTCACCTATTTTAAGTCCTCACACAAATTCACTTCGTGCGACTTTTTGTTCGTTTTGTGATGCACGCACAGTCTCAAATGAGGATTTATATCAACATCTTACCGACCTTAAAAAAAGAGAACAAACTAACAATTAAAACAACGAAATACGATGCCCCGTACACCCGACATATTAAAGCAATACACATAGAATTGCACGGCAAATTTTGAATCCAAATAGAAAGATATTCATGCATGGCTTTAGTAAAGGTTTTTCCTGTCAAGGTCATACTACTTGTATGACTCTAATTCATGAATGTGCATCTATCTGTATTCGCACAGCGCACGCGAAAATGTTTGGGCACTCAATGTAGAATCTTAGCAATCAATATTTATGGAACCTCTATTTAGTTTCCACCCAATCAAATTCATGCATGAACATTCAATTTCCAAATGCGAGCATTGCATGTTCTACTCATGCATCACATTTACGCGATAGTCACAACTGAGCTTTTCTGGGCGTTCAATTTCATTCTCAGGTGAAAGTTTTGTGAGATAAATCTCCGTACTATAATTATGGTTTTGTCTCGTTTCATTTTTCTTCCCTGATTCAGATAAATGCAAGTGTGTGGACCTTTTTCTGAGATTTTCATGATAAAATGCTGCTTGGAAATGACAGAGAAAATACATAATAGCTGAAAACTACCTGTAATTATTCTCATGAACACGCATTCAGCATGATTGTGTTTTTTCAATGGGTAGGTTAAAATATACTTTTCTTCGTGTAATAATCAACACATTGTAGTTGGACGCTATAGCAAACGGATGTGAATACTAATGAGGATTACCGTAGAAGAATCTCTATGATTAACAACATGGAAAATGAGAAGCTATGGGAAAATATTCTCACACTCTTTTGTGTGAATTAACTTTAAGCCGTAACGATCGGGTTAGCCACCCGCTTTCTTGCGGTATTTGATAGTCTCATCACAAATCTGCAAGGCCGACCATAGAAACTGTAGATACTTCACGTCCTTTTCTAAGCCCTCCTCATTATCCGTAGTGGTGTAGTTCTCAAACATCCAGATTCTCTTCTTGCCTCTGAACCTTGATATCTGATTTCGAACAGTCTTCGGATCGCCAACATCATCTTTGTGGGTTAGCACAGTCAGTGAATTTGTGCCTGGAAAGAAAAACGATAAAAGCAGAAAAGACAAAATGCACACTTTGACAATCTGATACTAGCCGATAAGTGCGAAATCACATATTCCATCCAAGTATCAACGTGAGATACAATCCTCAGATTATTCCCTTTATGCGACCAATCTTTTGCTACGGACTATGTAACAAAGAATAAAACCCTCAAAAAAAAAATAATAGAAAGTGTCGCTGCCGACTATAAAAGAGGAGGAAGCTTTTCAGAGGGTGGTCACAGATTAAGTCTATCTTGTAAGACACGCAGAACTGTACTGTAAAGAAAGAGAAGCTTCAACCAATAAATTTGAGTATTAAAGAAGGATTTCAGCAATCAATGTAGTTCCTATATGTGTTCTTAAAGACAATGAAATTATACAACTCAAAATGCACATACAAAACATCCTTTGTTTTTTTTTTTTTTTTTTTTTTTTGCTATCTCCATTGTCATGGCGACTGCGTTACATGAATTTTGCGCATTCAGTCAGTCAATTGAACACCTCTCTAGAGAAATCAAGCCGGAAGCACCTTAAATCTTGTGTACATGTGCATTTCAGTGCTCTTATGTTTGTCTCAGTGACATCATTTTGCATCCAATAACATATTTACTTCATTTGTTCATTGTGATTTTATACACCATTATTTCTTTCTCCATTCTTGATTTTTTTTATCAATATTGACTTAATTCATTTGATTAATTTAAATTGGAATGTCTATACATCGAAAGTAATGTGCAACCGATAAATTTCCTTTGCAATTATGTGTGAAAAATAATACATATATGTATTTTTATTCGGGGGGGGGGGGTAAAAATCAGGAGATATTTTCATATCTAAAGCCAATTTATTATGTCAGGTTCTGTGAAGAAAGCAGATGCCATCTGTTTGGTTCCAAAAATGTGTTTAACTTTTACGTTATCAGCCACAAAATAATGTGAAAGACCTTATGGCTAAAGATGTAAGAGACTGCGTATATGTACATACCGAGATGTTGCTTTGCCATGTTGCAGAACTTTTTAATGAACGTCCTTCCATCTTCTCCAATGTCTGGTCTGGAAGTATAAAAAAAAAATATTATTTTACATTTGCTAGATACTCAGCATAAGTTGTGTCTTGTGATAAACACATGACATCACTGGACTGACAGCCCATACAGTTTCCACGCATTAGTACATGTTGTTAGCATTTAAGACCTTACAGACATTTAATATTTGTCTAATGTTGCCCCAAGGAAAGGTTGACTAGCCTGCATTCATTTTAATATAACGTAAGCATAGTTTACAATGAGTTCCAATTGCCCTGGGCAAGTAAAAGAGTTTGTCACATCTTACTTTGCTGCCAGACATCTTTGATACCAATGGTAGCATAAAGGAGCCACTTGTCCGCAGACCGTTTATTAGAATACGTATGATAATGAGTTCTTTTGTCTCTGTTTCTTTAAGCTTGCAATGGTCTTGCACTCGTTTTCATCATTATTATGATATGAATTATTATTGTGGTGAATTTATTCAATAAAAATCAAATATTACACGGACTCTGTCAAATGACCTTCATTATGAGAAGATGTCATTGTAACAAAACCAAGTCGTATGTTAAGTCTCTATGTTATGCAAACTAAAGGAAGAAAAGCATAGGGACATTGACAAAGTAGCCCGTCATTCATGGAGAAAGTATCGTGCAACGTCTGCATTTTATTTTGGAGTCTTGTTTCTCTTATATTCCAATAATCATCGTATGATACAAATTATTCTAACTGACCTGACAACACAAAGGCATACAAGACTTTCTTCCACAAAGATAATATCTCCGGGGAGAGATATATTCAAAACAATGTCGCAGAAAACAAATAAACAGTAAAATGGTGACGAATTGTGTCAGATTAAGTGACGTCGTGCGAGGCGATGTCATTATAGGTATCCAGGTCACCTCACAATCAAATGTGATTATTAATCATGAAACTACTATCTGCAACCACTAGTAATGTTAAGAACTGCATTGACATCCTCTCACAACAGAACCCCTTCCCAAGTCCAAGTGCTTTATTACGTAGTTACAGTAAACTTAAACATATTAAGTTATTAATTGATGTAAAATGATGTATTAACCCGGTATCATAAAGAAGGAAACTTCTTACTTTGGATAATAGACAAATACAGCACAGTGACATTCTTCTTCTTTTCTTTTGACGCCAACTTCCAGATGATTTACTCGGAATATTCCATCTGGAAAAAAAGGAAAATACAGAGATAAAATAAGTAGACCTAATCCTATTTTATGGCAGGACTGTACCTTGACTATCTTATAGACAGCAACAATGATGTCGCAAACTAAATCGTTGTCATGACAATTGTGGAAAATCTCTAGAAATGAAATATATGCATGATGTACCTAGTGGACAATCTTTATTCCACTACCTGTGTAGAACATCACAAAAATATTGTTCTGTTGAAGCTACAGTGTATAATGAAACAAATAAATGCAGAAAGATTTAAACGAAAAAACAACAACAACAACAACACACACACATGTAGAGCGTCCGTAAATTCTAAATAAAGGGGGGGGGGGACTTGCAACGGAGACTCCATGTGGCCAAAATAAAAAAAAAAATCGTGGGATTCGGACGGCATACAAAAACAGATAATACATTCTTGCGGGAAACAGTGGCACAGTACCATAAAGCTGCACTATTAACAGACATTGGTAGAATTGAGGTAACTAAAGTAGATACAAAAGGAAATGGGGAAAATGGGGTAGACGAAAAGTGAAATTCCAATAGTTGACAAAATCCTTTGTTGATTAAGTTGCTATAGTACATTATTTCACTGACTATAGTACTTAAAGGTAACGATTATATTTATTTAAGGAATACGTACCACAGGGCTTTTGTTTGTTTTTTTGATTGAAGTTGTGCCTTCAAGAATAATTATTTTATTTTCAAGTTGTGTACTTACTGCACTCCTCCTTTATGCGTTCCAAAGTGTCAGATGAGAAATCCTGTATACCACATGTGTCAATCAAGTCGATTCTCTCTGCTAATATGTGGTGGAAGCGGCGACGGGTCTTCCTTCCTCCGTCTTCTTCAATTCCTTCTTTAGTCACGGTGGAATAATTCCCTGTTAGTGGATAAAGGGACACAGAAGGCTCATGATATAGTACATTCAGTATTAAAGTGGAAGAGAGATCGCCCTTTACCTTTCTTTCTCGTTTTTTTTTTGTTTCCATCTTTTTCAACCATCATGACTTCGAAGTCTAGCTGACAGTTGGCATACATACAAAGAGGGTAAGTTGGTATGAGTCGGTAAGTTGTTCGTCTGATTGAACTACCATCTTGTATTGCGACGTGGTTGCAGATAAGGAAGACTGTATTCTGTTGGTGTGGTTGAGTATATTAATTATTTAATTGCCTTCATGCCTCACTTGCCAATAACGTGTTCACTTCCTTGCAGCCCGGCAAAGAAAACAAGAAAAGGAGTATTGGATGTTGTACAAGCAATATCGGACTGGTGTAAAAGTGTCCTTGTTACCGAGTGTTTTCTTTCTTGTTATGCTTTTTTTACGAGGCAAAGTGTATGTCAAGGAAAATAAATGTAATAATAGCATAATTACAATTCTAATAGTTACTTATAGCACGTAATGTAATATTTCTGTTCCTAGTTGCATCTAATATCTAACGGAGTGAACTATGCCGCATCGGTTAACGTTTAACATTGCTTTATGATCTTATCTACTAACCTAAAATCCTACACAAGAGCACATACGATGTAAGAAAAAAATAAACTGCGCACACCAAAGCTATACCGATGGATTTTTTTTTTCTTTTGGAGGGGGGGGGGGGTGGGTGGGGTAATGAGATGAAAAAAAAAGTTATATTTAACGTGGCATTATTTTGCCTATCAAAATAATCAATAATTTGATGTACTGTCATCCTTTTACTATTTACTGTTTGTTTGTTTTTTGCCTTTTGTTGTACACGGGAGAGCAGGGGCCATTTCATGAAGGGTTTTATCATTTTTTTTTTCTGACAAACTGTTATAAGCTACTGAAATCCTTGCATCTGGCTGGATGAGGGCAAATTTGTCCTACAAGTTTTTCGGACAAAACGCTTCTGAAATGCCCCCAAGAACTGATTACTTTTGAAACGGATGCTGGGACAGAATATGACTTTTTCAATGAAAACATGATAGTCTGTGATATCACCCTAAGTTTTATAAATGATCACCATGCACAAGTGAAAAATGCCAAAACAGTTTTGTTGTACGACATCCAAGTATAAAACTCATCAAGATGAGCGCACATGACGTGAAATGAAAAAAAAGAACATTGCGCTCCCGTTGTTTTTCAAAGTGTGACAAAATTCGATTGACAAACGATTAACAAACAATTACCATTCAGGGCGAAGTTGAGCGAATTGATGAGACATGATTTGCCAGCAGCAATTTCACCGAAGAAGCTGATGTTCACCTTCGATGGTGCATCGAAACGCTTATCATACCGTGCCTTTCCTGGTTGGTAACCCCTGATTTTCTGTCGAAGTTCGTCTCGTTGTTTCCGCAAACTGTTCACTATGAGCAAAAAAAAAAAAAAAAAAAAAAAAAATCATGATGAATAATATTCAAGTCTAAATACTGCCAATTATTGCAGATCGTTAGGGACAATGAAGCATTACGAAATCGTTTTGCTCTTATCGTGAAGTTACGATTGTCGTTGATTTCTCACATTTCATTTTAATGTTTTTCTTGATCATGAAAGTGCATTTAAGCTGACAAAGAAATAAAGTGAGAAACACAATTCCAGTTGAAGTAAACCCAGAAACATCCCTTCCTCTCAACATATCTTAAAATGCTTTTCATAGACAATTTTTTCCTTGATTCGGTTGTAGATTTTTATGTGGTATCCATTTAAATATATCCTCCGGATGAAAGTATAGAGTTAATAATTATCATTCTGAAAATGTACTGAAATAACAGAAATTGGATATCATTGACAAAAGATTCAGGTATCCTATAAGATTATGATTTCAAGCCTACCATTCAGAAATAATGAACACGTTGAAATGAGAGAATATTATATTTGTGTGTGTGGTGTGTGTGTGTGTGTGTGCCAGCGTGTTATTTTTTATATCATATACAATGAGAGAAATACAGAGAGAGAGAGAGAGAGAGAGAGAGAGTTTAGCTTCCTAATGCCTAAAGCTGTAGAAAATATTGGGTGCTCCCATTGCTAGACTGATGGGAAGAGTGCAACTGTTTGTAATGTCACAGTGTAGACAACAGCATAAAGAGAACTCTACGAATCGTTGTATTCTTTCACATTTATCACATCTATGAAGATAAATCATTAAGTCAGATGAAATACTGTACTAAATTCTAGAGCAATTGTATTAGTGCCCAATCCCCTTCTTTGACTCAAATCCTATATTTAGTTAACTTTTTTCTCATACACAGTTCTGCTTCCACGTCAGCCGGATCTGGTTTGGGTGGTCTCCGCCAGCAGGGATTCCAGCCACATCCTGTAAAATGATACAAAGGTGAAACATTTTAATGTATAAGATTGTGTTCAATCTGTTATTGGGAGCTGCGCGTTTAATGTTGACTCTAGAGGGGGCCTTCCTGACAGCACTGCTGTTATGTGGAAGAATTCACTTCCGCATTGTTACATTCTTTCTAATAGTAAATGGAAAACGTGTAGGGTATGAGAAAACGTTTCTTGTATGCGTTTGTGTGAGCTTAATTTTGTAGTGGGGAGCACGATTTATGTGTTGACTCTAGCGGAGGCCTATCTGACCGTACTGCATGTATAATTATGTGCGATAATCCACTTTCACGATGTTACAAAAGTAGAAAGGCTGATGACGTATTCAAGTTTATCGTGTACACTATAGTGCATTGCCTATTGATTTTAAATCATGTATGTTCATGTTGAAATTGTGAGAAAATATTTATGCAGAACACTTTGTTTCAGAATAATCATGCCTAAAACAATTCGAAGGAACTGATTTGTTTGATAATTATATCGTTATTCTTCTTGATATTTGTTGCAATAAATGCTAATTATCAATACCTTTCACAGGTAGGTAGTCCGGATAATACTTTTGAAGGATCTTTCCAACAAGGCAAAACAGAGTGACAAGGGCAACAGTAACACCGATGACTAGTCCAATGATGAGACCAGAATAGTCAAGTTGTCTTGCTGTATTTTGTAATGGGTAAAGTAAAGAACGAAATTAGTAATATTGCATCTTCATTCAGTTTCTTTTGCCGTGCTACACAAATACTGCAAAATGTTATGTTTACATCGTGAAACTCACCATCCAAGCTTTGATATGTATTGAACAGAGTAAACTCCATGGTTACTCAAGTTTTGTTTTTTTTTTCATTCCTGAGGAAAACCCCGTAAGAATTTTGCAAAACCCTCACTTGGATAATTATGTAGAGTCTTCTAGTACAAACCTTGTAACAAATCTGCGTATTTACTTAACAGCTCTCCCAAGAAATTTTTGTTTCTTTGTTTAAAAAAAACTATCCAGAGATTCGGGTTTTCTATGGAAGAACGTTTGAGAAATTGTATTTTTTATCTTGTCCTGTCCCTTTGTCTCTTGGTTAATATCGTTTTAAAGGGAGCATTTTACCTTCATTGCTTGCATCTGAAGGCTGTGAAGAGAGGCCGATTTAAAATCGAAAATTTATATCCTACCTCAGAACTATTCCCAGTTAAATGAACGACTGATCATTCGCCAAACTGAACGAAATGCCATTGTCTTCAGCTTTTTGCAAGCTGAAAGACAGCCACTAAACCGTGCATCACAAAACGAACAAAAAGTGGCACACACTGATTTTGCGTGAGGACTGAAAATAAGTGAAATGGGTCAACCTAGCCGAACTTGACTTTTTCATATTTTCTGAAAGAACAATTCTTCTTCTACATTATGCTAAAAATTGGGATCATAAAACGGGCAGGAAAGTGTGTTTTCTTAGCAGTGTATCTCGATAATTTTTGGTAGAATAATGTGATTAGGTGTGTCTTTAGAGTCCCCTTTCCATTTCTGAAAAACCTTGTACACACTCTTCAATTTCAACTGTAATAACTTTTGAAAGGATAATGCTACTGCTTTGAAAGTAAGCATGAATTATGAACGGAATATGTTAACTAGGCATGCTCAATTTCAACGTAATTTAATAATCTTTTCATTGTTGTTACTCCGGTGGTTTACTTCCTGTTTTTTTTTTTGTTGTTGTTGTCCCATTTATCGTACAGCCAACACGGCTTGGTAAAGATTAAGCGCTTGAATTGACACTGTGCTTCAGACATGTCAGAGCCTCTTTTCTCAGTTCACACTTTTCCTGAGTTTGTGCTTTCTTTCCAATATTTAGATTTGAGTTATACACCATTTTAAAGCTTAAAGTCTGCTCTTTCAGAATATGGTCTTAACTAAAAATTCATGTCTGGCGACTTTTTGTTTGTTTTGTGGTGCAGGTACACATATGTAAAATCTCTTTTTCCACAAACCCCTCATGATTATGACATGATGCCATTTTTTTTTTACTCACGTGTAACCGTCAGGAAGGTGGAATTCGAGAAAACCTCAAAATTCTCCAGCAAAATTTGGCAGTGGTAGCGACCCTCATCTGCCATTTGCAAGTCGGTGATGACGAGACTAAAATTCCTGTTCATTTCGAAGCGTTCGTCCTTGCTTACAAAATTCCCATCGAAGTATGATGCCTTCCTCATCTGTAAATGCTGATGTGAGCTGTTCTCCTTGACCCAGATTGCAGCGAGTGGCTCCTCTTTGAAGTGACATGGAAGTCGGGTGTCTTCCCTTGTCCATACCTGGAATTTGGGAGTGGTTGTTACCATAGAGGCTAGAAGATAGGAAATAAAGAAAAAAATCCTTTTCAGGGATGGCTTTTGCAAGTACATTCAATAATATAATGAGAGCTTCAGCTGTTTAAAATGAAAAAAAAAACAACAAACTATTTATTCGCCTGAACTCCTTGCCTGAAATTAAGCAAAAAAAAAAATCTATGTTTACAGCCTTTTCTTATTTTTTTTCGAATTCCTCGAGTTTCAAAAAATGGGTAGGTTAAAGGAAAAGTACAGTATTGGTGGAGACCAGGATTAGGCATTTAAATTTTTGTGAGGTACCAAGAAACTACTTATGAAATAGTACAAAGCATACCTTTCTAAGACGAATTCAAAGTTTATTTGCTGAAAATTGGTTTTCGAATAGCTGAGACAACCAAAAACAAAGTGATATAGAGCGATCATAATAAGATATGGGTCCCACACTTTATTAGGATTGCTCTATTTTGCGTATCTCGGTCATTTCAAAACCAATTCTCATCAAATAAACTTTAAATTCCTCTTAGAATCACATGCTCTTTCTTATTTCATAAGAGGTTTGTAATTATCTCACCCAATAATGTTAGAAACCTGATGTTACGTCTCAATGGAACATATACTTTCCCTTTAAGCATTATTTTGAACGTAATCTAGAGTTTATGTATTGAAGTGAAGTGGCAATGGCAGCTATTCAAACACTGTTTAAATTGTTTGATTCCGAGGGTTTGCTTTAAAACACAACAATAGTACTGACTGACAAAGAAAACGAGACGTTGATTCCTCTCCGTGATTTTTATAGTTCACCGTGATGAAATCACAGAAAAGTAAAGTAAAAAATCGAAGTAAGATATCGCTACAACTTTCAATAATTGTTATCTTGATAATGCAATCACCTGACAACTGAACTGTTCTTACATACTGCGATGTTCAATACTGATATCACTTTTTAAAACATCCGTATCTATTATACATGTGACTGCTTCACTTCAAACAGCCTAGTTAGCACATTTATAACATCTAGAATATCAGGATGCAAAACGATTCCATGTAAAAAGAAAAAAAAAAACAGAATTACGAAAAACAACAAAACACCAAAGCAAAGAGAACATAATCCATAGCAGCAAAACAAAAAGAAGCAACAAGAAAAAAAAAAATGTCCAATGATGCACTCTCACTTGCAATTTTATCATACCACACGCCGTAATCTTCAAACATCTTGAAAAAAAAAAACACCTTTAGAATGATATAATAAACATTGCTTTTGAAACCAATCTCAACCTAACATTATTATGTTACATTGTTTGATAACTTCCATTTTGCCTACCTGAATAAAAGCCTACCTGCCTAATGCACTTGTTACAGGAAAAGGACCACGCGCGTGTTCAATGCCTTCAATTTGACCTCAAATTAATTGATTAAGTGTTGTGTTGGTATATTCATTCCAGAGCAGATGCAATATGCGTCTTAAACCACGTTTGTGTACGATCATTTCGTAATGTTCTGTACTAAGTGTAAACTCCCACCTTATTCATCACGTTCATAAAGTGCAAGGTTCAAAGTGCGTTTTAAAATCGCAACTGCCTCAGCGCTGCCTCTTATAATCTCAATAGAACAAGCGATTAAATGCTTCGGTGACTGTGTGTATTATTATAATTGCATTCAATATGTCGCCAGACATATACCAGACAGGACCCATAACAAATATAGAAATAGGGCCTAACTACATGATTGTTCTCTCTCTCCCTCTCTCTCTCTCTCTCTCTCTCTCTTAAAACGTATGAGGAGTAGCCTCAAATGCACATGCACGTTGGCACGTTTGATCATCTCATATCATACTACACAGTAATTGACTTCTGAGTGGTAATTACAGAGATTTACGAACTTGAACATGCATAACATTCACGCATTCTGTCTGCTTTGCTTTAAAAAAACCCTACATACTTGAGAAAAAGATTTCTAGAATTATTGTATATTCCACATGTTTTTTTTTTCATTTCTTTTTGTTTTATACTCCCACTCTAGAGCAACTAATATTTTTGTGAGAGAGCATCACAGTTTCAAACTTTCTAACATGATGTACAAAATGTCAACTACATTCACGCTATTCCTAGACAGACAGACAGACACAAACACACACACACACACACACACACGCACACACACTTAAAAAATACACCTACTTCCATGATGCTTCTTGTTTTATCAGATACAGCCAGGTTCTGTCGTCCCTATCATCTCATCAGAGTTTGGTACATGATTTTTTTGGTTTACTATGACAGTTTATTTCTTTGTTGCTGTTGTTGTTGTTTTCATTTTTTATTATAAGATACATACACAAGCGAATATAACATTACTAGCACTGTCTGCGAGCCATGAGACATAAAGATGTCATCTTGATAAAAAAAAAATCATGTGCCCGTTTTATAAGATATTACTGCAACATCGTATAAGGTGTTTGCATTAATTCATGCTATTCTTAGGAACATCACATATTGCAGCAGAACTTTGAGAATAAACCCATGAATCTGACCAATTTAGAGATAAACTTAGGCTGATGTAATGAAAATTATATGACTCACGATATAAATAGTTATCTAAGAACTTAACCTTTCAATGGGAAAAAGAATGGGTGTTGTGATTCCCCCTCTCAATTGTTATTCTGGATTATGTTGAATTTTTTTTTTCACAGACTAAAAAAAGTTTTAGGGTTTTAGGGAGCACATCCTCAACGTTTAGCAGCCCTTTGTAAGGTTGAGCTTCAGTGGTAATCTCAAGAAGCAAAGCAAAATAGAATCTAAAATGGATAGATCCTATTTTGTGGTTTACATTATTGTACATGTAAGCAGCTTAAGCGGGAAATAATTTATAAAAATAATGACTTATCCTTCCAACTTGCACAAGAAGATCACCATGATGTCATATCTAACGAACTCTCTAGAATTTGAGACAACTGTTTTGAATCTAGTATTCGACATATTCTTTATATTTTGTTAACGAATTTACCACTCCTTCAACTCAGGTTGACTAAAAATGTTACCCTACACAAGCACGTTTTTCAAGACTGCATAAATCCAACCTTACTTATTATGTCGTTTTCACCCGTTTTCAAAGCATACATTTCAGCAACATGTCGGATCAAAGTTTTTGTGTATTTCAGAGCCTGAAACTATGTAGCAACGTTTTGTACTACAGTATGTACTTGGCAAAACATGCGAACACGACGCCCTTGTTCCACCACAGAAACTGCTCTATCTGGTTCCTGTGTGGAGCGCATTCAGTAAGGGCCTACAATCTTTGCACAATGCACATGAGCATATCCGCATCGTACTTTATGCAATTTTGATAGGAACAATCCTTATAAATGTTTATGTACTTTTTTAAGGAAGGCGTTGATATCATTTGTATTATGCAGACTGGAAATTTACTCAGCTGACAACAGAATTAAATTGTATCACAGGAATTTTGCACAATTTTCAGATTTATTCCATTACACGTAATGATCAGTCTCGATGTCCTAACTTAAACGG
Source organism: Diadema antillarum (assembly GCF_040938485.1). NCBI lineage: Eukaryota > Metazoa > Echinodermata > Echinoidea > Diadematoida > Diadematidae > Diadema > Diadema antillarum. Next base: position 146,658 of record NW_027272460.1, read on the forward strand.
AATACCTTGTAACAAACATAACACGAAATTGAATATGCTCTCACATCAATTACACTTACGATTATCCTAGAAATTAGAAATAATGATCATCGATAGAATTCTGAAGCCAAAGAAGGAACATAAATTTGTGTTTTTGGATGAATTTGGACATGCAAACCAAGGAATCACTGCTCAATCAGCCTAAGCGAAAGGAGAGTTTTGCACATACTGCCTTACCGTCACATTTGTGCAGAATGAGTGGAAAATTGTTTATGCGTTTGAAACAACGTATGACGTGTAAAATAATCTGTCTTTGTGAAGCAAAGACAGATGTTTAGTGTTTAGTGTTTAGAGATAAATATGGCTAATACCGACAGTGATAACACAAACATTAACTGATGATTCTAATAAAAACCTTCCGAAATTTAGAGTCAGATTGTTCTGATTTATGTTTCAGCTCTCCCTCCATCAATCCTTTTCACGACGTCAGTTCTGTTACTCTCGAAGATGTTACATACCACTGGTCTGATTTCTATCTTTAATTTTTGTTTGGTGACAATTAAGTCAATAATGTTTGCTTCTACTACCACTATCAGTTGACACAGATCAAAATATGACAGATTGTGGCATTACTAAGTGAACCCGCTGTTAACGTTGTAGAGCTAAAGTTTGAGAAATTGTCTCACCTCAATTCCCCTTTATTCTGGTTTTATGTAATTCTCGTAATTTCTATAATTTTTATATGTCTCCAAAATAACATGACATAGAGAGAGAGAGAGAAAGAGAGGGAGAGAGAGAGGGAGAGAGAAAGAGAGAGAGAGAGAGAGAAACAATGCATACACCCATTTCTACCTCGTGCACAGAAACAGTTGTAAGGGGAATGATAATTCCAAAGCTAATAGGCACCATTTTCTCTTTCGTTATATCTAATTTATAATACTGTATGACCATCAAATATGCCAAACGTTCTACCTTTACCTTGTCTTATAGTATGTATAGTACATATCAATTATAAAGGTTACCGTCACTTACCTTCTGTAACGTGTAGGTAGACTACAGAAGCAATCACTACTGATTGCAGCAGAAGAAGCTTAGTGCAGTATTTATCCATCACAAGATGATTTCCTTTTTCATTTGTCAAAATTAGTATCTTTAATTTTCCCTACACAACCTACAGAGCGTCGACTTTCTGCTGACATCGGTATACATACATACATACATACATACATTCGTAAACAGTCCGTCAACTGATCAGTTCTCTCTTACGCATGCAGACCCACATTGTGTATAAACTGGTACGCGTTGTGCTGCCTTGTGGTTGAGTGGTTCTGCGTAAGCCCTATGAATGGATTGTGGTTGCACTACTTTAGTGATACCGGTATGAAGATACTGTATTTAGTGCGTGGAACGTATGATTATGTGCACATCTTACTGCTGGCGGAGTGATGCATATTGAGATCATCTCTACCTCATCGTGATTTCACATTCAGCCTTTATGAACGTGCATATTACTCCAAAACAATTTTAACTATTTTCCTTTGGATTCGTATTTACACTTTAATGTACATATTTGCATAATACGTAAATGTAGGTACAAAGTACTCTGATTGAGCTTGACAGCTCTACTGCGTTTCATTTTGCAAATGAATATGACTTGGTCTTTTATACAAGAAACGACGCCATTGAGCCATTGCATGAGACAGACTCGTTGTTATTTGTGTTGTTTGTATGTGTTAAATGCGTTTCATTCTGGTATGCATTTACACACACATGAACACATAAAATGTTAAATGGCTGAATTTTAAACAGGTGTCTTCCTTCTGTTTGTTTGGTCATAATTTAATCTTATCCACATAGAATCATTGGATATGCTGGTTAACTATGTGTTGCTACTGAAGGTTAATTGTGGTGGACACACTAGTGAGGGCAGTGTTCGACTTTGAGTTTTTGTTTTGAGACTTTGTCGCCTAAATGAGGGACGTTGTAAAATCCCAAGTCATTTTGCTTTACTATGCTGTAGTGATAGTGATAGCGATGTACGAGGAAAATTAACATGTGGATGCCATGGCGAGATCAAGATATTATCTTGGAACTCGATGAAATCAGCCCTAAAAGCAGTTTCTACATGGGGAGTTTGTGTACGGTTATGCGAAAGAAACATAAGAAGTGATTTCACTATTATATCACTACAGAATGCTTCGCACCTCCCCCACCCACAAAAAGCAGGAAAAACACAAGAACAAAACAAGATAAAGCAAAAGAAAACTCAAATAAACACAAAATCAAAAGTGAAAAGATTCCATTAGCAAAATGACAAACATGAATTTACTCATATCGATAGCTGCATTAAAGAAAATGCAGTACAAACGCACAAATACGCATTCTCGCAGCATCTGTCTAACTGCCAGAGATATTTTGTGGTCTTCCTTGGGGGTCTGATGTTGTCGTTTCCTTGTTTCACTGACTCAATATTGTTTGTTACATTCAATTGATATTGAGGTACGCGAAAGTGATGGAGTTCAACATTCTAATAATATATGTCACAACCATACAATCATTGGTAGCATTAGACGTTAAACTGTGTAAAGTGAATGATGTGGTGGCGCACGACATTACAATAATTCTTTTCTAGGTGGAATATCATTTCCTCCTACCCTCCTAATCACCCCCCCCCCCAAAAAAAAAGAAGGAGAAATTCATAATTGCTGCACTTACATATCAAGAATTAGGTGATGAGATATGTAAACGCGATCATTACAAAGCAACACAGCGGAGAAAAAAAAACCAACAATCGGATGTTAGGAAATTCAAATCAACTTTAGGCATTGGCATAACCCTATCTTCATATAGCGGGTGTTACTGTTCATGTTGATCTAATTCAAACCCGCTTGATTATGGCAGATTTAATCCTCTCTTTCGCACCAAGCTAAGTATGACCCTAAGCACTACCACAATGGAGGTGAAATCTTTTGAAATATACCACGAAATGATGAAGCTTTGGTTGGCAACAATGTCGGGTTTAGTGTTTAAAGAAAACCCGTGTTTATAAAACGATTGTGAGGTCCACCCTCCCACATGCCCCATCATGAAAATCACCCTCTTTAATAAGTAATGTATCTAGATAAGCCAAAATACTTAGAATCTTTCTGAAAAAAAAAACATAAGGGAGTGGCCCTAAATTAAAGATTTTAAATCTTTGTTGCCCACTCGGGCCACAAAAAGATAGCCTTTATGGATAGTTGGTGGCCCAACACTGTGTGTGTGTGTGTGTGTGTGTGTGTGTGTGTGTGTGTGTGGCTGATGTTTAACCCATGCTTGTTCACTTTCGATCACACAGTGTGTCCTTTGCACTTGTATGTAGTTATTTTCTTATACTGCACTCTCATACTCTCCTGTCTACTGTCTTCATGACAGTAAAAAAATAGAAAAGAAAATGTTTTAAGACAACGAGATCAAAATTCAACTACCTCTTTCAGTGCTAAATGTCAGAACCTGACTTCACCAATAAACCACTGCCATTACTGACATCGCCACCATTTTGTGTTTCGCACTCATGCACACAGGTCATTGTGATGAATCATCCTGGTGAGATTCACGCCAGCTACTCTTCAGTACTCGACTGCCACACCGCCCACATCGCCTGCAAGTTTGACGCTCTTCTGAAAAAGATCGACAGGCGGTCAGGGGAGAAACTGGAGGACAACCCAAAGATGGTCAAGAGCGGTGAATCCTGCTGGTCAAATTCGTGCCCTCGAAGCCGATGTGCGTGGAGACCTTCTCTGAGTTTCCGCCCCTGGGACGTTTCGCCGTCCGAGACATGAAGCAGACTGTAACCGTTGGCGTGATCAAGAAAGTGGAAAAGGATGACGGCTCGGGAGGCAAAGTCACCGAATCTGCTCAGAAGGCTCAGAAGAAATAACATTTTAATAACATCGTGTAACCTCCAGGCCATACTAAATCACAGCAGAGATTTCTCATCTCCCAGGTGTTAATGAAACACTATTTTTGTGCTAATAAATTTTGGAAATAGAACACCAGAAAGATCACAATTTTGAGAATAGTTGTTGAAGTTAAATTACGCGTACACGAGATCAGAAATGCGTCGGTACACGGCATTGCGATAACATAATTCTTAAAAGTACCTAGACAAAACCCAACTTTTGATTTGAGATTACAAAAGTAGTCCAGATTAATTTTCTCTAGATTTCCCAATGTATATCAAATTATGTAGTTCTTTCCCAGCCAAATCGCGACTTCTCATTATTTTTCTTGTCATCAATATTATATGTACCTTCCATCATGATACCATAGTGAAGATAACAAATATATTGTATAGAAGTCTTGATCCTTAATAATATTCCTTCAACGGGCATTTTCTCACACAGATGTCCATTTCAGTGGGCTGATCATAAGAAAAGACCTTAGTCGACTGTACCTAGTATGTGTGTCATGCATGTTAAACATGTAATGTTATGAGAAGTCAAATCATACAGTGTTTGCGGATTGGAGAGATCGTTAATCATGCAAATCACTCAATAAATGGCACCTGCTGAGCTATTCAACATGATTTGATTTAACCTTAACCCAGAGATAAAATACACGTACTTGTGTACGTACCAACTAAATGAATGAAACTGGCCATAAACGCGTTTCCTGCTGGTGCTTCACTATGGAGTAAATGTTACCTAACATGCAAAGGTTAAACTACAATATCTAACGTCTATCCAATCAAGTCTCCAAAACAATTTTTCCCTATTTCAGGTGGAGGTGGTTTTGTGCCATATTTTCTTTTATAATTCACTATCCATTGATGGTGTTTCACAGGACTGACTAAAGATTCTCTTTTGCTAGTGCCTTTTGTGAGACCTTTAAGTCGAGTAGTATTCTTTACAAATATGAATTATGCCCCAGGAACGGCGCAGTGTTTTCAAAAGCGTGGGGACCCACTTCCGGGTTTCATGAGCTATTAAACAAAGTGACGACATCTTATGTATTCCTTTGTATGGTGCACAAAAAGTGTGGGGGCCCGAGCCCCCACGGCCCCCACGGCTGCGCCGGCCCTGTGCCCTTCTAGCGTTCTCTGTCCTCCATTTGTGTTGTTAATGATAACTAAGATTTATTTCATTTCTCAGGCAAAAGTCAATAGGTACTTGATTACAGATTATGCAATGGGATCTTATATGGCGATGGTAACACTGTTTATTATCTTAAAGTTACCCAGCTTTCATTCCAACTAATAAATGCTGTAAGTATAGTTTTCTGCTTTTATTAAATCAATATCTTTTTTATCTTTCTCCAAAGAAATGTATGCAATAAATTTAGAAAGTACAGTTTCATGAAAAGAAAAGGCAAGCTGTCTTCTTGACTTTATCTGTCTGACAAGGTGTCTTTCCGAGATAAGAGTTTGTGCGTTTTGGGGGTAAATAATTGGCGGTGCTTGATAGCACTTGACATTGCGTCACAATATCCATTGGCATCAACAATAGTGTGTACATTTATGCTGTACATTGTACCTGTACTAGTCCTATGATCTTGGTATGGTGACACGCATACAGACCCAACCATGTAATTTTATACGCCTTTAATGTACACACTAAGAAAAAATGATTCATTCTTGCACCTTTTAAGGGTGCAAAGTGATGTCACACTGGTGGCTCCCTATGGGTGTTATCTTGCACCCTCAAGAAATGGGTGCAAAAGTGGCACCATGGTGCAATGGTATAATTTTGCACCCTGTGGGTGCACCTTTGCACCTCCATAGAGGGTGCAACATTGCACCCTTTATTGAGGGTGCGAAGTTCTTCCCTTGGGTGCATATTTCCACCCACACTAAGTGGTGCTAAGTTTCACCCTTTTCTTGAGGGTGCATCTTTCCACCCACACTAATTGGTGCTGAGTTGCACCTTTCTTGAGGGTGCGATCTTTCTCCCTTTAATTTTTGGCGCAACTTTGCACCCTTTCTTGCCTCTACTTTTGGTGCAACTTTACACCTTTCGTGAGGGTGCAAAGAAGCACCCAAAGTTCCAAGATTGTAGCCTCTGTTAAGGGTGCAATTTTGTGCCGTATATATAGGTAAAATGTTGCACCTACATGTATGTGGTGCTTATTTGATCCATGACTGCTGCAAAATTGCTTCTTTAAAGGAGCCAGTCAGTGTCACTGTCTACGCCTTTAGAGGCGCAATGTTGCCCAGTAACCTCAAGTGCACCTTGAGATTACTGGGCATTATTGCGTCTCTAGAGGAACAGGCAGTGACACTGATTGGCTCCTTAAAGAAGCAATTTTGCAGCAGTTATGGATGAAATAAGCACCACATATTTGCAACATTATACCTATAAGGTATATATACTTAGCATCACATAACAGGGTACAATTTGTTTACTTAACTACTTTAAACCTTGAATAGTGCGAACTAATGCAAGCCTGTTTGCTCAGTATATCAAACTTATGCTGTTGTTGCACTCTGCAAAGTATTAATAGGATTGGCGTAATTTGGATCCTGTGAATCATGAAATGTGTGTGTGTAATTTGTGAGTTTTGAAATGTTAATGTAGAAGTCAACTTATAGTTGCGTTTGAATGACATACTAAAACCAAATATTTACCCAATTACCTTTCCAATAAGGTGAGCACTATCACTATCTATCAAACAAACCCTCTATAGGCAAGAGTATACATCTGCATGAAGGAAGAGGTAAAAATATGATATACATTTGTCTGGATACGTTTTATTCAAAACGTACTTGAATACGTACTTATTCACATAATCTATAAGAATACGACATGCTTCTTACCAGTACACAAAGCCTCAAAAACAAGAGCATGCTGCTTATATTTCTAAAGTATGCATCATATCTAAAAATAAAAAAATATGTAAGAGGATTTAACAAGTTGTTTGTATGCATTTAAACGAATAGGCCTATACATATTTCCATGCGTACAATATTCATGTAACAGTGACGTCATCATGAATCATCAAAAAGATATGTTTCCAGCATAGACATGAACTTATCTAAAATCTAAAACATGTCTTACAATTAGGAGTTTGTTTTATAATGACGATACCAATTGTCTTAAAGTCCTTATCACGACATGTCTTGGGGTTCACACTTATTTAAATCATGAGATTCTTGGCACTTAGATTACGACTACAATTTATTATGGTTTAGATATACTTAATTGACATTCGCATACCGTATACAGGTATACGGCCATTTCGATGAAAACATCTAAATACAAGGTATGATTATAATATGAAAATCGAACTTGATACCAGCCCTTATGGGCTACCAATGGAGACTAGGCAGAATCGCAGTTATGTATTCAGATTTTGTTTTGGGTGATACACGCATTCCGACTGATTTGGGATCAATTCGAGTCCCTCGAGCTGAGATTCCGGAACTGCAATGAGCAAATCATCATAATGACTAACAAAGTGACGGAGAATAATACATGCACCAGTTTCTGTTTCGTTGTTCTATACACAGAAAGTTGTTACGTTTTCCAATCCTCTGTAGGCACACAGTGATTTGCAGATCACCTTTGGCTATAACGCCATGGTCGCGTGCAAAATGAATGCAGCTTATCTGACTTGTAATTTCCGAATAGGGGACTACCGTGCTTATACATATCAATCGGATGACAGACCCCGTCAAAGAGTAAATTGCGGATATCGTATATCATTGTCAAATCCACTTTTTGTTCTGTACACAGTTTCACTGGACTCTTATGAACCACTTAAGCGTTACCAAATCATGGAGTATAAGAATAATCTTATGTTATTTCCTTGAAAAGGCTGCATTTGTATGAGCGGGAACAGTTTGGCATCATACATAACTAAATACATGTATTATACAAGGTTTCAGGACACTTTGAACCGTGTCCCCCCCCCCCCAAAGAAAACAACAACAACAACAACAACAACAACAACAACAACAACAACAACAACAACAACAACAACTACTGAAATGTTGTATACCCTAGGCCCATTAATGTATGATATTTGACCTTTGAATACATTGCCCACATTTTGCAACGACTAGGCATCTGGATGCAACGTAGGTATATATAAAATGAAAAATGTTTTAGGAAAATACATTTAACCACTTCAGAAATAACTACGGAACAAATAGCATAATATTGACACGTTCCCTTCTTCCTAATGACGCGACAGAAAAGTTTCCTCACCGAATCATTCTGTCGTTATTCAAGTACAAGTCATTGGTGATTATATACCTAGTTCGATTAAAAGTATACATGGAGTCATTGCAAAAGTATCTAATGAAAAGTATGCTTCAGAACTACATCATTGTCATTTATTCTATAACGCTAATAATAGAGTTATTGTTCCGCTATATTGCCTAACAGGTTGTAGTACTCCTACGACGTTTGTTCAGCAAATAAGGCACAATTTGCGAATTTTACACGCTGTTGCCAAAGTCTCTAATCTTCTTTACCGCTATTCTCAGACATGAGGTATGCTGATGCTGTATGAATTAGAAACGGAAGCTTCACAAATATTCACCATCTAACAAGGTAAAAGCGAAGTGATGTCTTGCCCACATATCGAATTTGTGATTACACTGATTTTCAAATGTAAGCTCATTGACATTCACTTTTTGACTGTTGACGGCGTCGGACTTCCCCAATATCAACACTTGACAGCCATCTTTAGATGATCTGTGGAGTGAATTTGGTGGTCATATAGCTCAAAAGTGTTGAAAGTTATTAAAGAACACCACAATACCATGTCGACAGTGCTTACCAGGTGAGATACAAAGAAAGAGCACGAAATGGCATTGTAGAATTTGACAATGACCTACAATATTTGACCTTGAGCGCTGGCACCCACAAGGTGGTAGAAGTAACTTCGTCCAACCGTACATACATATGCATATAAGTTTCATTTGGATACCTCAAACAGTATAAAAGGGGAATGAAACCCAAATGTACCCGTGGATTGGAGCAATATCGTAAGAACACATAAGTGAACATGGAAAATCGTATGATCCAGTGGAAGTTATGCATTTTTTAACATTTCAGCGTCACTTTCATGTATGGAACGTATATGAAGAAAATATCAAGGGAATTCCATAAAATCTGATTCTAAATTAAAAGTACAAATTACCTCCACTTATTTGTCGTTGCCATAATGTTAAGGTGTACCCCCCCTCCTTCTGGAAGAAGTAAATCAAGTGCTCCTTTTGTAATGCTAGAAAGGTGAAACTATGCCTATTTTCTTTACATGTCTTTATATAATTTTCCATGGTTGACGTCAAAGATGTAGCTTTCTCATCTCGTAATGGCGGCACTGAAACTCTAGATATATATGTGTATATATAGCTCTTCAACGAATTTTCCGATATTCCTCAATTTGTTACGATGTGTTCAACTGCTAAAGTAATCTTCCTGCATTAACTTGTCCACTTGTACTTTTCGTTTCATTTCCCTTCGTGATTCAACGTTGCCATAATCGATTACAGACAGATGTACGAACGGAGGGACAACCTGAACAACATCATTTCTCTGGTGACAACTCCTTGTAAAAGTATACACCATGAAAACTTTAGACTGGTAAACTATATCAAGACAATTATTGAACAATATTGTTAATGAAATGCCGTAGGGTTTTTTTTTTTCGTGATAGTTGCCTGTTCAGATCAAGGCTTGCAATGTACTGCTGAAGAATGCATCGAGTGTTTCTGCCTTGTTTGGGATACTCAAAGCCACAGAGCACAGAAGGCCGCAAACATTGTAGCGAAGGAAGACACGATTGTATACAGGAATTCGGGCAGATTTCACAACCATCCAGCCAAATAGTGATGTCACTAGTGCGCAGCATTCACAGTGAAGATTGTGGGATTTAGTCCTGCCAGGTTCTGAAAGAGATTTTGGCATGAAATATAATAATGACTGAATAAAATTTCGAAGGAAATAGGTCGTTTACACTACGCAATTTTGTTGCTTACATAAACTAACAGGTTGCAACTATGACCATTGACCAGAAAATGGAAAATTAAATTGATTGTATAGTTTTTGTTGAGATCTACTTCAGGTTTGTAACATCTTTTGCTGAGATAATGAGAAATGGTTTTGAAATAGCTGCGATATCCAAAACAGAGCAATAATAATATAATGAAGGACCCACTTTTTATCACGATCGCTGCGTTTTACTTTGTTTTTGGATGCCTCATCCATTTCAAAACCAGTTTTCATCAAATAATCTTTAGAATTCCTCTTAGAATGGCATACTCTCTATTATTTCATAAGTAGGTTCTTGGTATATCACAAAAAGTTAAAGGCCCAAATCCTCACCTCCACCACTATACTATACCATCCCTTTAAGCTTTGATATTGGTTTCTAAACAAATCCGGTCGGAGAGATTTATTTCAGCTCTTTGTCATATAAGTAAAACATAATAATGTTGCAAAGAAATATTCCCCTTATATTTCTAGTCACAAAGCAGATGGAATTCCCGTCTCCCATTAAAAAAAAAATGCAGCACTTACTTTGTCACAGACATACAGCATGTCCTCTCCAAGCAGACGGGGAATTAGGAGACAGCATGCAGACATCACTATTAAAGTTAGAGCTGAAAAAAAGAATAGATGTGGAATAGCCTGAGTAAAGTCATGTTGAAAAAAAAATGTGGCGAATTTGGACTGAGATGAAAATACACACCTTTTATGTAGGCCTGCATACATTTATGACATGGGCATATTCAAATATTCCCACATTTTTCCTAACCAACTCAAAGTTTTCATATTAAACATAAAATAACAAAGTAAGACAACATCATATTACATGCCAATTTAACATCAGTTTGCTGTATATTTTACACAGTCAGGAAAGGAGTAAGACGTATAGACCTCAGCCATTCAGCCGTTGCTGAGCTTGCCTCAGATGATGGTCCGGGTGCTGGCCATGGCAATGGGTGTAATGATGCCCGTTATGGTTGACACCTCTAATCCTGTTACCACACACACAAAAAGTGAAAATATAGCCCCCTCTACTTATTCATAACATTGATTTGATTTACTTTAATAATACTGGTTACAGAAAAGAAGATTACCCCCCCCCCCCAAAAAAAAAAAAAAAAAAAAAAAAATGGCTATTCAGGGCATTTGAAGATTCTTGCGGGGTAGAGATGCTGCCTGTATATGAGTGACAATCCATCATGGAGTTTTCAAGAAAAAATCCAAACAACTGAGAAGACGTAGAACGCAAAAGGCAAGAATGAATGATCGCAATGGTCCACTTGAGTAACATATCTCGCGATTATAGATGGTATCAAAATTGCACTATAGTCTTATCAAATTTTCCGCAACCCACTAAACGGTGGCTACGTTATAGTAACTGATAAAACTGCGTTCATGTGTAATGATAAGCTTTAATATAATATACTTCACGGATATCACATCCTGAAAATCTAGATGAATCAATAACCTGAAAATACATATATTACGGATTAATCCATTAATGAAACTTACATATTCTGTTGAGGAATCACTCTGTCCTTCAGAATTGCATATAAGTTTACGTGATCAGGAGAATGCGCGCAACTTCATCATATGTGACCGTGCACCTCAAAACGAACATAAAGTCGCACACACTGATTTTGCGTGAGGACTGAAAATAAGTGAAATGGGTCAACCTAGCCGATCTTGACCTTTTCATATTTTCTGAAAGAGCAGGTCTTCTTTCACATTATGCTAAAATTTGGTATCATAAAACGGGCGGGAAAGTGTGTTTTTTAGCAGTTCATGTCAAACATTTTTTGGTAGAATAGTGTGATTAGGTGGGTTTCATATTGTATCTTTCTTGAATACCTGAAAAGGAAAATCAAGCGTCATGAGTTCAAGGCCACTGCTCATGCGTATGTAATAATTTTGCAGAAGAGCTGACTTATGTAAATGTGACTACATAACTCTCTCCATGGCAGCTTAATGTATAGTTCAATTCTTATGCACTGCCTTGCTGCATACAGGGTGTACTTAAGTCCACCACTAACACTACCTGACTACAGAGAATTATCCCAGCATAAAAATGTTTTGCCATTATAAGTTTAGTTAGTACACTGGTCTATTTATCCATAAGTTTATCAACAATTATTCATCAACTTTCATTCCTTTTATTCGTTATTAATCAAGTGTGGTATGGCACGACGCGATGTATTATCCTTGGGGATGTGTGTGTGTGTGTGGGGGGGGGGGGGGGAGGGGGCGTAAAGGTTATGTAAAGGATACACTTCCTATAGGAAAATCCGATTCCACGTTTTCTTAACTATTTTGTTTTGTTGTTGATCAGTAAATATAAAGAATTATTTGAAATTTATGATGATGTATGTGTTCACTGTATTGTGAGTATAAATTATGCTTGTATAATTGTGTATGTAGTGAAAATTGTATCATTTATAATGTGTACCGTAGGCCTACATGAATATATGTAAGTTTATGCATGTATGTAGATATTCCTATGTGCACGCCCATATACCAACAAAAAGAATTTCCTAAATGAACAATAAATGAATCTGAAATCTGAAATCGGAATGCCATGACGTCTTTAGCAAGACATTTTATCGTTAAAGCTGATCTAATTCCACAGAATGGTTACGAAACAAAACAAAATAAAACAGAAAAAGCACGCATAAAACTAGCCAATTTTAACAGAACTCTAAAATGAACATTTCAATATTACTGCCTACAAGCCTATTGCATTATAAGACAATGCTATACAACCAAAAGCATAACAGATACAAGAAATTTGATGAAGGGTAATATCGAGAGTAAGGCCTTGGTCGAGAACATTGTGGATATTGCAAATCATGCTTTACGATGACGTTTTAACTCACCATTTTCCACGTAGTAAGAATCTGCGGGGTCTTGATATTATGAAGTGGAAGTCAGAGTTGCAGTAAGCCGCTACGAAAAGCCTCAGAAGAGCTGATCTGGCTGTGGAAATGGAATTTGCGCTGGATGCTCAGCTCAAACACGCAGGCACGAGCTGTACAATGAGCCATCTGGGAGTCAACTTATGTGCACATAAGTTCGCACGACTCAACAATTCATTGAATTCATAAATCATGTTCAAGAAAAGAATGAACATGCCCACACCAGGTGACCAAACGACTGGGTCCGTGAATTGACACTTAAGGAAACATCCATGTCATCCATCGAATGTATTCTATAGATTAATAGGCGTTTAAAAAAAAAACATTTTCCAGTTTTGATTCTTAATAATTCAGTAACTATATATCAGATAACACTGTCATTGATATGGGTGATAGTTGTATAGTGTACAATTTTGTTGGAGGTGGTTTAAAACATAAATCAGCTTCATGAAATCCATGATCAATTTCACAGTTAGGTTACAGATTTTGCTCTATTTCCAACCCTCTGTACAAAACTTTCACTTTGCACAGTGGTCAATGGGTGTGTATGGAAGTATGTGGTTATTAAACACCCTGACAATGGTGCTGAACAATGGCCAGGGTTTGAATGCTTTATTATCTATTCATGAGAAATTCCACTATCACAGCCAGTCTTTATTCATTCTAAAATGTAGTGTTTGCAAGCACATGGAAACATGTGCTTACATTTTTCATGTGCATGCATTTTGCCCTTAGGCTTTACCATGCATGAATCCGTGAAAAAAAAAGGGAAAAATCAACCCTTAAATATAAATCGTGTAGTTTGCACCCATATATATCCGCGATTTTACTCTCTAAATGATTTTATTTTATCATTTCATTTATTTTCACTTAATAAAACATGCATACATAAAATGTGACAATGGTATGACAAGTGTAAAATGACAATGTGACAAACAAACAAACAAACAAAGCAAACAAACAGCAAAAGATATCAAGTGAAGGGGTGAGTGAGAAGGCAATTGGCCTTATTCAAAACTAATCCCGGAAAAGTGAATACATTGTATATACAGAGAAAAACATTGGCACACACACACACACTCACACATACACACACATGCATACACAGACAAAAACATGGACCAGCGCACATTAACAATACGCAAGATGTGATTTTCACAAACACACCCTATCTTGCTAGTCTCTTATAAATTCGTAAAATGATATTGGTAACTTCCAGAAAACCTTTCAAGTAAAATACGCTTGAAAGCTTTCGTAAAACTTTGTACCGTTTTCTTACATTTCACATCAGAGTGGATGGAATTCCAGATTTGAGGGCCTTGAAAAAATATTGACTTTTTTTTTTTTTTTTTTTTTTGCTGTCCCGAGATCGAGTCGCAACGAAAATCTTCAGCGTGTAGTAGGGTTTGACTCCATCATCGCACAGTAAGCATGCAGGGAATGTTGTGACATATTCCATTTTGATTGGTCAATACCAGACGAGCAGTCAGGTATTCTTCATTAGCTTGTTCGCAGACCCTTTCATCAAGGACTTAACTTCATTTAAAAATGCTCCGATGAATGATTATGAATTATGGGAGAACATCAAGTTTTATGATGTCTTTCAAAAAAACCCAATGTACATAGTAGCACGACGACGGTATATGCAATATTGTATTCAAGTGTCGATCAACACCATATAGGTCTTTCTTTGAGACTAGTTATGGGCTCAATATTGCACCTTAGCAAGAATGAACCACAAACAGGAAGATATGTCTTTGTAATGGTAATTACTTTTCGACATCCCAACCAATAAGAGATAGGTTAGGTGAATGTTAAAGACACGGGGATACACGAATAGAAATTGCGCAAAAAAAAAAAAATGAAATAAAACGAAGATTATTCTAATAAGTATGCCTGGGCAGTAATCTGATGTATCTATTGATAAAGAATTCTATTTGAAGATTCATATCAGTTTGCTTTGTCAGAATCATGAGGAAAAGTGAATCCAGGGTACAGTTTAAACACTTTCACATGAAACAGCTCTGATTAAGATTAACACTTTTGCACAATAATATTTCTGTTCAGAATTGACTTTTGCTTTATATGTTTTTATCTTAAAGTGTAGGATTTCATTTCATTTAATAAAAAAACAAGCAAAATATAGCCAGAATTATGTTAACGTCCAAAATGAATCTTCAGATTGCTCAGCGAGACGGCGGCATCGAATCCCGATCAGCGAAGGCACAAATGCACCTGTGGAATTTTTTGTACAGCAATAGAAATCTGACGACTATTTGAAAAATTACAGCCAGTTGGAACTTCATCTGTTAAGCCTCCTAGGTTATGTGTACAATGTGATTGGTCAATACCAGACAAGCAATCTGATATTCTACGTTAGTTTTATTTAGTAGACCCCTTTCATCATGGACTCAACTTATTTCGAAATTATACTCTCGATGAATGATTATAGAATATGAAAGAAAATTAAGTTTCCTGATATCAAAACATAAATGTTCATGATATCAGCACAAGGATATGTAATATTGCATTTTAGTGTCGAGCAACACCATAGGAGGTCTTTGTTTTGAGACTAGTTTGGGGCGCAATATTGCACCGTCAATGACCGTGGCAAGATCGAACCCCAAATGAACCATATAAGAAGCAAAGTTCCACCATTTTCGCAAATCGTGTAATTTGCACCCATTTCCGCGACTTCGAACCCTTCTAGCTCCCTCATTGAACCTTTTTTTCTTAGTGTGTAGGCTACATACTTTGAGTCCTCAGTTTTTCCAAGATAACGGTACCCGAAAAGATAACCTTGGATTAGCACAACTCAGCAGGATTGGGTCGCTACGTAAGCATCCGTAAATATAGTGGATGGAATAATAAACAGAAAAAAGACGATTGAAAATGAATTGGTTAAAGGGAAGCGGTCCTGAGATTTTCACTGTACTGATAATTAAGAAGAGTAGAAAATATAACCTTTCACTAATTTATACACGTGGACATCAAAAATTGTCTCCGTACGCGATTTAAAAAAAATAATTCCTGCAAGCGATCGTGTAAGAGCCTGCCAAAAGGTGCAACGTCATTGATGCCCTACTCTCAAGTTGACAGCCGTGCCTCAAAAAAGCAATTTAAGTGTTCAAAATGATCATATCTGATTTTCTCATAAAATGTGACAATATGTGGTTTTATTATTTCAAACAAAATATTTCAAGCTTATTTATATATGTGACCGTGCACCTAAAAATGAACATGAAGTCGCACACACTGATTTCGCGTGAGGACTGAAAATAAGTGAAATGGGTAAACCTAGCCGAACTTGACTTTTTCATATTTTCTGAAAGAGCGGGTCTTCTTTTACATTATGCTAAATTTTGGGATAATAAAACGGGCAGGAAAGTGTGGTTTTTTTAGCAGTTTATCTCGAACATTTTTTTGTAGGATAGTGTGATTAGGTGTGTCTTTAGAATCCCTTTTTCATTTCTGAAAAACCTTGTCCACACGCTTCACCTTCGACTCTAATAACTTTTGAAAGGATAGGGCTACTGCTTTGAAAGTTGGCATTAATTATGGACAGAATGTGTTAATGAGGCATGTTTAATTTCAGTTTAATTTGATAATCCCTTCATTGTTGTTACTCTGGTGGTTTATTTCCTGTTTTTCGTCCCATTCATTGCACAGCCAGCACGGTTTGGTAAAGATTAAGCGCTTGAATAGACACTGTACTTCAGAGCCTCTTTTCTCAGTTCACACTTTTCCTGAGTTTGCGCTTTCTTTCCAATATTTAGATAGGTTAGGAGAGTCCATTTGATTTGACTTATACATCATTTTAAAGCTTGAAGTCTGTTCTTTCAGAATATGGTCTTAACTTAAAATTCATGTCTGGCGACTTTTTGTTTGTTTTGAGGTGCAGTGTCACATATACAATTAATATAAAAATAAATGATAAACATGTATTTATAAATAACTAGGGATGGCGAGCAGAACACCGCTGTAAAGAGTTGTGCATCGATGACGTATGACTCTCCGCCAAGACTTGCTCATTTGCAGAGTCAGACTTTTTTAACCGAAATGTACGAGCTTATTTGGTGATTTGAAAGTTTGTTTTTGATGAAAGTAGTTCAGGTACCAACAACAACATATTTTTTTTAAATTTCGTGAGGAGTGCGTCCCTTTAATCTCATGAGCGAATCTTGGCGCTATAACAAACAACAATGGGAAGTCATCATGGTTGTATAGAGTAACCAAATCACACATTCACTGATTTAAATGTGATATTTTACTTTGGGGATAGTAATCACATGTGCAAAATAAGTTGTGTATACTTATATTATTATGATTGAATATTATATAAACCCCTCAGAAAAGTTTGGAAATCTGAGTTTCATCAATCATTTCTCATTTCCCTTAGAAATAATTTATTTTTGCTTAGTACCATTTATACAGAGAATGTTTAATTCTTTTTGAAATGATACCATATTTGTTATCATTATCGTATACATTATATGGAGGTACAGTGCTTACAAATATGAGGTAAAGTCAGAATTCCAAAGCTGCAAAATGGCCAAAATTTTGACGGCCGGAATGTAGCTTCCTCGTGATGAGTGAGTTCCACATTGTTTTTTTGGTGTTCATTTACTGTAACATCAGCATATTTATGGAGTGAAACATGTATGCGTTCAACGAAACAGAAACACACACACACACACACACACACACACACACACACACACACACACACACACAAACACACACAAACGATCATGACTCAAACCATTTTATCTCACAGAACCTCGCCACAGTAACCGCAACGAGGACATAAAGAAGTGAAATGGCATGGTCTTGATTTGATTGGAGTTTCATCTTTATTATTTTTGTCTTTATTTTGTCGTTATTTTGTCTTTATCTTATGTTTGCCTTGTCTTTATACTGTCAATGAACATGATCGGGGCTCAGCATATGGTGGACGAGCCAAGTGCTTGCACCACCGCCTGGCACCGTGTCCTCATGCTGTTGATTAGCTTGGTGATGTTCGTTGCTGAGGAATGGCGTTCCACTCGTCAACCAGTATCTGACGGGAGTCCTGCCAATGCCGTTGCATTTGTTACCCTCTTCCCCACAGCTCGGCCACGTTGATCAAAAAGATGTTCTTGAGGTTGGGGCTGCATGCAGGCCAGTCCATTTCTGCTGATGCCCTCTCTCTCGAGAGAGAAAGTTGCGCACAAGTCTCGCTCTTTGTGGCTTTGCGTTGTCATCTTTTTGAAGCATCTCAGCTTCAATTTGCCCTATAGCGCGGGCTTTTTAGACATTGCTTACACGTGTCATGATGTACAACCATAAAACTTAATGAGCTATCAACATTGCCTGGCATGACACCACTAAAAACTGAAATGTGAAGTTAAGATGTCTATTGAAATTGACCTTCATGGCTGACCAGTTGAGAACAAGAACATGTTCTTTTTCTACTCATTCATAAAGACCATTCTTGTTCATTTTGAAACTTTTCAATGCAGACCTTATCAGACACTTTTGAGTAAAGTCCCTTACTTGATAGCATAATCATAATGAGTAGGATATCACTTTAAAGAGAATTTGATAATCTTTTCCACTGATATCAAACATGTATTGTATAGCGCTAACAAACTGGAGAAATTTACAACTGAAGTCAGATTTCCGAACTTTTTTTGAGGGGTTTATATTTACTCAACGAATAGTCACTAAAATGAGAGTCCTCATCAGCATTACGAACATTTACGAAAATGGATAGGGTCGAATACAGTTTTGCCATTGTGCACTTCATAGCGGTTCAGTTCAGTTCATTTGCTTTACCGAAGAGAAACTAGTTTTACCAAGCGGGAGCGCTCTTACAGTGACCATATCGTTCAAAACAGCTGAGGTATGAATGTATGCAGTTGTAGTTAAACAATGACATTCAATGAGTTGACAGTGGTTAGGGTTTAACAGACGCGACGGATATTTGTCAATGTTTTCCTTCATTGTAACTCAGGCATACAGAAGATCGGTAGGATATTGAGATTCTGGTGACTATCTACACAGACAAATACACACAAACACGCACACGTTCACAGACAAACACAAATTTGGCATTATGTGCGTTTAGAACAAATATCAAAATATCTCAAAAAGGTGCGTCAATGGACTGGGTTGTATATAAGCATTAATTGTACAGTGCACTCCCGTTAAAACGAAATGCTCGGGACCGGCAGTTTTCTTTCGTTATAACGAAATTTCGTTATAACCGAACAAATACAATATATAACAAAAACAAGGAAACCACGTATATATATATATTATATTTGCTGAATACTCATCATACACTGGAAAGCTATGTGAAATGTGATGGGATATTACTGTATTACATTAATAAACGCAAGTTCCCCTCAGAAACTGTGCGTGACACAAGGAGCAAACACACAGTGGTGTGAAGCGTTCACCCATGCAGAGACGCTATAAATGCTTGCTCCGCTACGTATTTTCGAAGGCAATTCGCATTTCGTTATAACGGAGCACATTTCTTTTGTTTTTCTTTGTCTGTGGCGCTCGGAAAAGACTTCGTTATAACGGAAATTTCGCTATAACCGTGTTCGTTATAAGCGAATTTTGTACCATAGACTTTAATGGTGATAATTTTCGGACCAGAAGATTTACTTCGTTATAACGAAATTTCGTTATAACCGTGTTCGTTGTAACGGGAGTGCACTGTATATAAGCATTAATAATTTATTACTATATTATTGAAACAGGGACTACGAATATTTCTCTACCAACACTAACGCCTACATGACATGATTATTCAATTGTTTTTCTATGTAAACCGGTAATCTGACATAAGCCTACATTTTAGCGTAATCGAGGAAGGTAGCGTTTGTAACGTGTCGGTGTAATGGAACATTGCTACGATCCTGTTTTTTATGTAAATCGATTTTCGGCATTGCGTCTAACCCTTAACGCTCTTTTAGTCTTTACTTACTCTCTTTTTTCGCTTTGATGGTATATGCGTATGCCAGTTGTTTCGAAAACCACGTTGGATCAACCAATGGTAAAGTCCACGTTCCTTTGGAACGCAATGCGTCATTTGTTGTGTGCATAATTTGTGTTTAATTGCGTACAACAACACTGAAATCATGCAGACATAGTTCGGGGCAAACAGCAAATATTTATTGTTTGAAGAAATGTTGTCACAAAAATGGCAGGCAGTGACGATATAATAAATGCACATATGCTTGGAAAATAGTAACAAAATTGAAAAATATTTTTATAACTATAACTTTACAAAACCTTAATCTATACATTTCAGGAAAACTTTCACACGATTTATGTAATCTCGCTCAAACTTGGTCAGAACTAGAGATTTTTGTTACAATGTTGGGAGCACAAACACTCTCAATCATTTGTCACTTTAAAAGTTCCGCCGCGTTGTAATTGATCACAGGATATTAACATATTTTTGATAATTGCCCATGGCTTCAGTCATGTGCACCTCGTAGGGACAATGGACGAGAGCTATTACAATTTTGCATACGTTTTAATGCTAACAAGCAACGCAGATTTAGCAATTTAAAGCCAGTGTATTCTTAGGTCTGCAGGTCTTGCCTGTCTTGGGTCTTGCTTAGGTGCACACTTGCCTGCTTCCTACTTTTTTTTTAAGGTGCTGAATACAGAACAGAGAAAAAAGGGGAAAAACCAAATAGAACAAAACGTACAAAGTGCAGCGAATTGAGGCTAGAGTCCATAAATCGCACTGGCTTTACAATAAAAAAAAAAACTGTCTTGAAAGAAAGAAGAAGAGAGACAATACAAATACGTTATCTTATTAATTACGTTTGTTACAGGAAAACAATTATAGCCAGTGGTTTTCATTTCAGGATTGGCAGGGCAATATTATAAAGTAGCGTACCAAATATCTCTGATTCTGTTTCCATTGTTATACTTCAGAAATCAGTCACACAGCATTCAATATTACTAGGCACGAATTTCGGGGAACTCGCATGAATTAGAAGTGGTGAGAGGGAGAGAGAGAGAGAGAGAGAGAGAGAGAGAGGGAGAGGGAGCGAGAGAGAGAAAGCAATGTTCTGAATAAGACATGACTCTGCAGTCGTACACGTTACCACGTTATACAGTGCCAGAATGATCTTAAATTATTAGAGAGTGGTGCCAAATAACCTGTAAAAGTTTCCCATATCATTTGCATGTTCAAAATATTGCGTGCTCCGTACTATTCCAATGCTCGACAGACAAATCTTCATTAATCCATGCATAGTGGATTTGAGAAAAGAGGCTGTTTTTATCAACATCAGTACTTAAAATAATTTTTATTGCTTCGGGGAAAATCATCACGCTATTCACAACCTTATGCACCTAAATAGAAACATGCGACGCAAAACCCCTCTGCATAGCGATATCTAAGGAAATAATTATATTTCTTTAATTTAGATTTAAAGGCAAGTCACCGATACCGACGAAGCGTCCAATCGCACCTTTCCAGTGCCGACCACATCAATTCTAGATACTCAATGTCTTTCTCAACGTCTTCCTCATTGTTTGATTGGGTATAGTTTTCAAACATCAGGATTGTAGGCTTGCTATGCCAAAATTGGAAGAAACGGTAGATAACCTGACGAACGGCCTTCACATTAGGATATTCGTTCTTGTGGGTTACAAAGATGATCGGAAAAGCTAAATCTGAAAAGAGAATGAAACAAACAAACAAACAACAATAATATAACCGCCACCTGACCGCGCTAGGTCTTTATGGTTTAAAGCATATGGCTTATATCTGAAAGTTGATACGGGTTAACCAACATGCCCACCACAAACACGTGGGATATCATCTCGAGATTGTTTTCACCACTGCAACTCCATGATAAAAAATAGCATGTTATATTTCTTTATGTTGTGTCTCTCGACGAGCATGCATGTAATGGAAATGCAACCTACTGAGTCGTGGAGTCGTAAGAGACACTGTTCACAAATACTCCAAGAATGGTTTGGGACCTTCAAGAAACAAGCACAAAATAACTGGAATGAAATCAAGCAAAATAGTTCTGGGTGGAAATGAATGGAGAACTATAGTCAGAGGGAAACAATCGTGTTTAACGTGGTCAAGAGAGAACTCGCGGTCTCGATTGGTATTTATTTTGCCAATAAATCAATTTTCTTGTTGTTTATTCATGACGTTATTAAAGGTCATGACAATACGTATGAATTGAACACAGGCCCCTGACATTAAATATGCACAAAACTTGAGTGATATAACATTTATCGATACAGTGCACTCCCGTTATAACGACATGTTCGGGACCGGCAGTTTTCTTTCGTTATAACGAAATTTCGTTATAACCGAATAAATACAATATATAACGAAAACAAGGAAACCATGTTTATATATCATATTCTGTTCGCTGAATACTCATCATACACTGGAAAGCTATGTGCAATGTGACGGGATAACTGTATATTACGATAATAAACGCAAGTTCCCCTCAGAAACTGTGCGTGACACAGGAGCGAACACACAGTGGTGTGAAGCGTTCACCCATGCAGAGACGCTATATAATGCTTGTTCCGCTACGTATTTTCGAAAGCAATTCGCATTTCGTTATAACAGAGCACATTTCTTTTGTTTTTCTTCGTCTGTGGCGCTCGGAAAGACTTCGTTATAACGGAAATTTCGCTATAACCGTGTTCGTTATAAGCGAATTTTGTGCCATAGACTTTAATGGTGATAATTTTGGGACAAGAAGATTTACTTCGTTAAAACGAAATTTCGTTAAAACCGTGTTCGTTGTAACTGGAGTGCACTGTACATCCATTTCAAGCCATAATAACCTTACAATGTCTATTTACAACAAGAAAATGAACAAAACAAGCATTGTCCTGCCCATGCTTCGACAACAAACCCTAGAAAAATTATATTGACCATCTAGAAACGACGCAAATGATACAAGACTAGCTGTAATTTCCCTTGCCGTCATGTGAGTGGTGGCCCCAAATCTGCTTCCCTGCAAAATGCTTACCCCAACCAAAACAGTAATTTGTTGCCGAATTCAGTTACACTGTATACTATATCTCTTTTTTTTTTCTATCAACTTGTCCCCATTCCGGTATCTCCTTCTTGGTTCCTCAGATAGTGGCTGTCTTGTTATGTTCCTCTTGTGTTGTCTTCGTCGGCTAAGTGATACTGAACATATTTGGATGATCAAGTTTTATTTTTCTTTGAATCTGTGTGTATGTGTTTTGTTTCTTTCAGTTGAAAATAAAGGATCATTGTGAGGAACAATATCGTGCAGTGGCCGCTTATATTGATTATGGTCTCCTCCACCTGTAGGCTCCCTATATACCTGAAGACAAGATATAGGACCCCTATAATTATATACGTATTATTTACGTAATCATACATATTTCTTTTGAGTACTCTAGTCTGTATGTTAAACGTGTGAACATTGTTGTTTTTGCCATAATGATATGTAAAAGTTGAGAAAAACAAACCCACTGAAATTCAAACTAAAACTGAAACTGTTTATCACCTTCCACATTGTGAATAACCTATACATGGCGTCAATATATTAGACTTTGAATATCATCGGTGCATGGAAACTGAATCATAACGCACTCGGAACGCACATCATCTAGTTACGTATAAGACGTAATACAACCAAAATGGTTCGTTAATGCATTTCCTTCGTTACGCAAAATAACGCTTCAGAGAGGGCCGGAATGTGTTCACAGCATGTCATCTATTGGCAACATGTCAAGACCTTTATGAAGCATGCCTGTATTAGATATCGCCCTCTACGTTATCCCGAATGACTTGTAAAGACGGAAATCAGATCTGACGTGATAAGTATTCTAGATTCAAGATTATTATTATTTTTTTTCATTTCCATAAAATAAAGAGTAGTACACTTCATGATCTGACAATCACTTTTGATATTAGCGTAAAGTATAGTCACGGATATTATGTCAAGTTTTAAATTTTTGACATACATAGTTGGTGGCTATGTTTGTACTATACATTTAGAGTTGTAACAAATAACGATCTAAACATTTTTGCATGGATGTGTAAAAACACCAAACAAGAGGAAAACATACAACATAGCACATTTTCACCTTTTCTAACACTTTTCGGGTTCCCTGATCTAATATAGAACAGTTACAACTGAATTTGTACAAATTGGTAAAGTTATATATCAAATGCTAGGGGTATTTTTGAGGTCATAGTCCCTTATCTCTGAATGATACTAGGCATCTAAAAAAAAAAAAGTTCGTTTTAATACGTGAGTTATAAACATGTGTAGAATATCACGTTCGAAAAAAGTACACTTGCAACCCACACCATAGCAAGATATTTGTACGGACTGTTCTACATGAGGTTTTTGTCCTAAAGCTCATCCCAGCGCGCTATGCTCAACTTGGTTTCTACTTTGTCCATTAATTTTGGCTACCAAACGTGCGGCCTTATGCAGACATGTGAAGATATCCAAAGTGTCACTAACACCTATTATGTTCTATCAAGCCATGTGTAATTATCATTTTATGGTATTGGACCTTTCCCAATGCTACAGACGCTGTAATCTCCCCCCCCCCCAACAACAAAAAAAAAACATTCTTTTGTAGCACGTCGAATATCATCGGCAGTAAAACTAAGTAATGTTCTGCTTATTATGTGAATTATTTAGACACACAACATCCGAATCTGATTTAGTTGATGGAGTACCAGTTACACATGCAACTCCCTATGATAATTTCGCAGCCGATAATTTGAATTCATCAGCTCCTGAATTTACTTATGATTTTGATGATTCAATTCAGAACCCGCTATGTAATTATATAACCGTTAATGAATGAAAAGATATGTATCATAGTTTTTCTAAAGACACGTTTTCTTTGCTGCATCTAAACATAAGGAGTTTAAATAAGCGTTTTGATGAGTTACAGTTTTTATTAGAATCTGATCACACTCAATCATGCTTTGTCATTGGTCTGAGTGAAACTTGGCTAACCGCGTCGTCTGAAAACTCTTTTGCTATCGACGGATATAATATGTATGTTAATAATAGATCTGACAGGAGTGGAGGTGGCGTTGCATTTTATATCTCAAGTTCTTTTAAATGTGTTATTCACAGCGATATCTGCAGAATGGATAGCACTGTTGAATCTCTTTTCATTGAACTTAGTATTCCAGGATGTAAGAATGTGGTAGTTGGAATTATATATTGACCTCCCAATTCAAATATTGTAGATTTTTTTTTACTTATATTTCAGATTTGGCAAAAAATCCAGTAATTCGAAACAAGGACTGTTTCTTACTTGGCGATTACAACATTGATTTGTTGAAATCAGGAAATGATCATTCTTCAAGTGAGTTTCTCGAAACGCTTTTGTCTTCTTCCTTTCTGCCCCTCATTTCCAAACCGACTCGGGTTACAGATCATTCGGCTACTCTCATTGATAATATGTTTTGTAATGTTTTACCCCTCCCTGACTCTTTCATAATTCTTTCAGATATAACGGATCATTTTCCAATAATGACTTACTTTACTTTGAGAACGCTTGTTTCCTTTATTTAAACGTAGAGTGTCCCCTGAAAAGTTGGCCAGTCTTGATGCCGCTCTTGATAATGCAGATTGGTCACGAGTATATGACAGTGACGATGTTAATTTGTCTTTTGACAATTTTATGAATATTTTGAATTGTTTTTTGGATGATATAATTCCTAAACAAAAGAAAAGAATGGATTATAAGAAGACTCCTAGGTTACCGTGGATAACTAAATCAATTCTTCGCTCAATTAACAGAAAAAATCGTTTATATTATAAATATAAAATGGAAAATACTGATCAATCGAAAAGGAAATACACATCTTATAAAAATACACTAATCAGAATTTTACGTTTTGAGAAGAAAAATTATTACTCACGACAGTTGTCAAAATTTCAGTTTGATATTAAAAATACCTGGAAAGTTTTAAACCGGGCGATGAATATACAGAGCAAAAAAGTAGAGATTGATCAAATTAAATCGGATGATAATTTGATTAACAATTCTGTTGATATTGCCAATGTTTTTAACTCTTATTTTTCTCAAATAGGTGAATCGCTTGCTCAAGATATCCCGGCCACAAAACAAAATTTTACTGAATTTTTAGGTCAATGTAACCCAAATTCTGTTTTTTTTTTTTATTCCAACGAATAGGTATGAAATTATTGATATTGTTTCTTCTGTTAAAAATAAGCGCAGTTCCGGTTATGATGGTATTGATAATTGTATTCTTAAAGGCGTCATATCTGCAATTGCAGACCCTTTGACTCAGATCTTTAATTTATCAATTTCTCATGGTATATTTCCTGATAAAATGAAATTGGCGAAAGTAATACCATTATATAAGAAGGGTGATAAACTGGATATGAGTAATTATCGCCCAATTTCTTTGTTATCTTCTTTGTCTAAAGTATTAGAAAAATAATTTATATTAGAATTATTAAATTTTTTAATTTGCATAAAATTTTAACAAAATCTCAGTTTGGATTTCGAGAAAAACATAGCACTATTCACGCAATTCTTCATTTCGTTGATAACGTGGTTAACGCAATTGACAACCACGCTCATTTAATTAGCATTTTTTTGGACTTCTCCAAGGCCTTCGATACAATCAATCATAACATTTTAGTTTATAAGTTATCGCATTATGGAATACGTGGGAAGGCCTTGGAGTGGTTTAAGAGTTACTTAGGTAATAGGAAACAGTTTGTTACTATTAAAGATAATAATTCAGCTATAAGAGATGTCAAGTGTGGTGTTCCACAGGGAAGTCTTTTAGGACCGTTGTTATTCATAGTATATATCAATGACTTTTCTTCTGTTTCTGAAACACTTTCTTTTATTCATTTTGCAGATGATACCACTGTTATTTTTGCTCACAATGATGTTGATATTTTAGTCCAAAAAGTTAACACAGAACTGTTAAAAGTTACTAATTGGGTCAGGGCTAATAAATTATCATTGAATGTTCAAAAAACAAAATATATGCTTTTCAGTAATACTGTCGAGGTATTAAATTCTAACATAGTTTTAGATGATATTAATTTAGAAAGTGTATTAGATTTTAAATTTCTTGGTATAATTGTTGACAATAAACTGTCTTGGAAAACACATATTGATCATATCTGTAAAATTATTTCACGTAATAAAGGTGTTTTAAACAGATTGAAATTTTATATTCCTCAAAAGTCATTACTCATGTTATACTCCACTTTGATACTGCCTTATTTTAATTATGGAATTTTGGCTTGGGGTAATACTCATCAGACCCTCTTGAATAGAGTGTTGTTACTGCAGAAAAAAGCCCTCCGTATTATTTGTCATTCTCCTGCACGTTCACATACACATTTACTGTTTGCGTCTAATAAGTTACTAAAAATAAATGAGTTGTTTTTATTCAACTTAGGTCAATTTATGTACATGTTTAATAACAGTTCACTTCCATCTATTTTTGATTCAATGTTCCTTAAAAACCGATCATTTCACTCCTATCCCACCCGACGTTCAAATGAATTTCATTTACCCTTTTTCCGAACAATTTTAGGGAAAAATTCATTTATCTACACTGGTCCAAACTATTGGAATTCTCTGAACCACGATATAAAAACAGCTCCCTCTTTGTATTCATTTAAACGGAAATTAAAAGCTTTTCTTTTGCGATTTTACAATAACATTTGTCATGAATCGGACTAGTTTTACACGTTATTCGTTATGATGCCCCTTTTATAAAATCCGCATAGTTGTTTACACATTGTCGCTCGTACTGGCTGACCACCGTCAAGTCCGTGAATAAAGTTTTGGGTTAAGTTAGTCATGCAGTTGATGAATTTTTCTTCGGGATCTGCACTCTATACGCTTATATAATGAGGGATGTTTTTTGTTTTGTTTTGTTTTGTTTTGTTTTTTTTTTTTTCGTCTGGTCTTGTCTCTGTCTTGTTTTTGTTTTCCATCGTGCAGCCCTCGTGTATCGTTATCTCCGTTGTGCTAGTCTTACTTCGTGTCGTAGTCTGTCTTTTGCGTTTAACTATAGCCTCGTCGATGTCCCAGTGTCGTTTTATGTCCGTTTATATGCTAATGTTGTCATTTTGTGTTTTTTTCCTTTTCTGTCTGACTCTTTATGGGCTTCCATTTCTATTTCTATCTTGTCAATGTTTTTAAACATTTTTTCCTCTCTATTTTTTTTTTCTGCTGTTACAACTATTTTCGCTGTTGTTGCTTCAAACATTTTCGTTGCTGTCCTGATGCCGATAATTGTTACCAATATTTTCACTGATTCTTTTTCTCCTGAGGGACCCACACTCTACAAGCTTCGTCTTTTCAGTGGGCCCCTCCGTTTTTCGCCTTGTGTACGTTGATATTCCACTTTACTTTAATTTACTTCAGGCATTGTAATGTATCTTTACTGCAAGTATACAAGTACTGTTTTACTCTGTTAAACTCATTTTGCTTGTTTGTTTGTTTGTTTGTTTTTTGGTACGATTCTTATCACTGAAGAAAGAGTGATGTATGTTATGTTATTTTTTTTACTGTCGAGAAACGGAATAAATTTGAATTTGAATTTGAATTTGAATTTGAAAGATTGATTTCATTCATATTGGAAAGTAGCTGACAATAGGATGGAATCTGCGTTTAACAGATTAAGTA
The DNA here is from genome assembly GCF_040938485.1 of Diadema antillarum. NCBI lineage: Eukaryota > Metazoa > Echinodermata > Echinoidea > Diadematoida > Diadematidae > Diadema > Diadema antillarum. Next base: position 175,219 of record NW_027272460.1, read on the forward strand.
ACAACAGTTGGTGATATCAACAATCTGAAAGGGGCTGTACAGTACTGGTTGAGGTAGGGATTCATGTTTTGGACATTCCTAAGTGAGATAATGAAAAGCCTCCTATGAAATATGAAAGAGCATGTAATTTCAAGAAGGATTCAACGTTTATTTGATGAAAATTGGTTTTCAAATGGCTGAGATATCCAAAAAAAGTGCTAATAATAAAAGACGACATGCCCCAACTTTATTAGTATCTCTTTGTTTCACATTGTTTTTGGATATCTCAGCTAGTTCAAAACCGATTTTCATCGAATAAACTTTTAATACCCCTTAGAATTGCATGCTCTTTGACATCTCATAGCGTGGTTTCTGAATATCTCTCAAAACGTTAAAAGCTAAATCTTCACCTCGACCAGAACTGTACACCCCCTTTAATAGAACATAAAATCGTTGACTAAATCATACAATTATGTAATAGAGAGAGAGAGAATGTGAAATAGAGAGAGAGAGAGAGAGAGAGTGATTTCTATCAAAGCGAAAATGCATAGTATTCTTGGTCACTTTCTGGGTCTTTTGTGAAGTTTGTGTCGCACATAGTGAATTATTCCTCTGGAGGGAATAATCTCTATTTTTGCAGTGTATAGAAGAAAAAGAAGTATCTGAGTTGGAATGCGACTAAACAACCAATTTGTTCTTATGCGACTTCTCGGACTGATAGGTGTAACTCCCTCCTTTGCGTTTTTTTTTTTTTAATAGACCATTTTGACCTTTTTTTGAAATTTCAACATAAAGATACCGTATGGTGGTCAAGTGGAATAGAACGTGAAATGTCTACAAAGATTATAATCTACAAATTACAACATAAATCACCAGTGTCTGTTTAGGTGTGTAGAAAATTGAAGAAGGTATGCCATTGAGGGTCTTTATTTTGATCCTAAAAATACTCCAATACCAAAAGAAATATCTACACAGAGTAATAAAAATGCGATGGTAGAGCTTTTGTTCGTCTTGTACCATGCTTTAGTACAGAGAACGAATTTCAAAACTCAATTTAAGTATTATGTACGTGGTTGCCACAACTATAGAAAAATACCCATTTGCTTGATCCAGTTGATATGCTGTATATCTTTGAACTGTTTCATGCTTTAGCAGATTCAGCTGTTTATCTAGATTCTGATGCTTAACATTTTGTAAATATTTGAATACTGATTAAGGTGTGTGCCAATAGGAATTTAAGGCATTAGAGACAGAGAGAGAGAGAGAGAGAGAGAGATCCTTACTCATGAATTCTAAGATTTATGGCTGACGAGATACAGGAGACTGCGTACTTACCGTTATAGTAATACAAGTCATAGGGAGAGCCACCTCTTTGGTAGTACACCATGCGGGAGAATGTTTTAATGAAATTAATCGCCTCTTCTCTTCTGTCTGGTCTGAAAGTAAAGTATCAAGGCACATGAACAGGTGTTGTAAATGTATGTAGTTAGTTTGTTACTTTTTCGTAGATACTGAGGTCATCGAGTTACTGAGTCAATTCAGTGGATTGGCAACAACAACTCCCTGCAGAGTCAGACAGCCCCTCACACACCTATACACATGTATCCACACACTTATCTTATCTTTTTTTTTATTCTGAGACGGAAAATACATTTGAGATCTGGAAAAGCCAATTATCATCTGAAAAGTCGTCGTTACCCGAACCCTTTCTTCCTCTGATGAGGAACAGGTAACTGTCCATATCTTATTTCCCGGCGTCCAATGAAGAAAGCACAACAGAAGGCAGTGGATACTCTGTCAACAGTGACGAGGAAGAAGAGGAAGCAGCCCCCTCTGCTCCGAGTAAACTTGTTCTTTTTTGCTTTGTTTCGATCTTTTCAGAAATTATAATTAAGGATTATTCATTTGCGGGATTTTTGATACAGTAGTTGCCATTACGGATTACATGGTTTTACAAATATGACCGCCCAGCTCAAATACGTATATCAAAGTACTAGGTTCTAAGCTTGAGAAAAATTAATTGACTTATTAGAATTGGACCCTCCTAACCCATTCAAAGGGGACCAGGCCTACTGCTTTCTTAGCATCTCTCATAGTTTGTATTGGAAGCAATTATAAGGCAAATGTATTTTCAGCTGGTGTGATCGTATTCCACGACGGCTAGCAGTCAAATAAGAAAACTCGAAAGTCGGCTTCCAATTTATAATCTTGTCCTATTTCTTCATACTTTCCGAGTATCTAACTTATGTTGTCGGCAAGTCATCCTGATTGTCCTTGTTCATGATTTTACCACTCCAGGGGCCAGTTGCATAAAAATTACAATTATGGTAACATTGCCAACCAATGGTAACTACCATGGCGACAATACTCAACAGTCAATCAAAATCGAGAATTCCATGGAAGTTACCATTGGATGGCAAAGGTACCATAAATTGTAGCTTTTATGCAACGGGCCCCAGGTGTAATCTTAGATATGCCCGCACTGTACGGCTACAATTAGTATTTTCCGGGGTATTTTGCGCTCTTCCTGATAATTCGGAGTACACTCCTAGGAATGTTTGTAGTCAGTCCGCAGAGATTCCTAGGAATGTCCCAAGACAAGCCGATTCGCACACTTTTCCCAGTATGACGCGGAAAAATGCCGAAATGATAGAATTTGATTCTGCAACCCTTCCTAGGCTTGTCCGCGCCCTAGTAGACGTCAGTCAGCCTCAAGGGAATGCCTTTTACTTTTCAACAAGAGGCTTGCAATACACTTCTTTTTATTACATAAAAATAAAAGAAGTTGAAAGGAAATAAAAATGAGCTACTTCCAAACCAATACAGTAAAGAAACATTCTCAGAATAAGTTACAATGTGAAACGTGTAATGTGTAAAAGACACACTAAATTTGATTGCAAACCCTGTTTTAGAGGTGTCTTGGGATTTTAAAGGGTTAGGGAAATCTGTTCGAATTTCTTTATTTTCAAATTTTTCTTGAATTATCAAGGTTGTAAAAATATGTACATTTCGTCTCCCTGATACATTGGTCCGAGTGAATGATCAGGGAGATGAGCGTCTTTTCCACCTCCGTGGTGTCAACTAAATCTGCGTTTTTCGTTTGAAATCGAAAATGGCTGTTTTCGACATTTTCCTGACATTAAATGAAACAATTGCCATTGCACATAGGTAGCAAAGCCTCCGTACACCGAGTACGGTAACGGCAACCGTCCGGTTTTTGATTTGGTGCGCCAAAAGAAACCATGTTTTGTTCCGTTACAATAGCACTTCCCCATCAATATTTTTGTTACAAAATTAATCTTCAACTAGTGATTTTGTTGCTCTTGATTTTGAGATAAGAATACAATTGTTTGATGACTTTGTACCCCGACATGGTTCTTTTTGGCGTGCCATAGCAAAAAAAATAAAACGGACAGTTCCCGTCACCTTGTTTGGTGTGAGGAGATGCTTAGAAGGTATTAGCATGCCAGTTACAGTGAAATTTCACTGCGTTTGAAGGTTGATATGAATTCATAGATCTAACTCAAGACATAGAACGATTTTATATATTTTTTGAAAATGTTAATGAAAATCTGCATGTTAATGACCAACTTTACACACATACATCACACACCAACACACACACACAAACACTATTTTTTTTCTCTTTATTTTTGTTTGAGTTTTATACATTTCACGAACAGCTGCATCACCGGCTGTTATCACACAACATCACACATTGTGATAGCTTCATATTGTTCATTATCGTAAAAGGTGTAATTTGAGGCAATTATGTTATCTCTATAAATGTTTCATTAGCTTTCATTGCACAGGCATTAATCTACAACATTTGATATCACATGTCTTTTTGAATGATTGTAAAAAGGTGTCGTCCTAAGTATTCATAAGTATTACTTCTTTATTTTCTTTTTTCTTGCATTGGGTAGACTGAAGACGAATAGCGGGATATGACATTATTATCTTACCTTACGTGCTAACGTATCTAAGTGTCGTGTAAAAAAAAAAAAAAAAAAAAAAAAAAAAAAAAAAAAAAAAAAAAAAAAAAAACATGCCAGAATGAAATCCCATAACGTTCACGATCAATATCCACCTGTGTTACATTCTCCGATTTTGTTTAATTGATGCTACTCAACTACATTCCGCATAAACATGTAGTGGCATTACACTGTCAAGCCAATCATTTACTTCACTATTTACCAAGAAAGAAGACTGCATAACAGGTAAATGCCAGTGGAACATGTGTAACTAGAGAAGCACTCTGAGAGCGTAGACCTCCGCCAAGTAGCTTATTTCAAGCAGTGATCTTGTTCTTCCATAAATCTATATGATTTCCGCCGATACGTGTGCCTGCTGAAAGTCGCCCGATTACCCAATATACAGTGACATAGAAGCATTTTATTGCGTCAACTTCCAACTGCGCGGTGCGCCTCGCCTCAGCAGAAACAATTGCCGCGGCACTGGCAGAAACTAGAGGACGCACTTTAGTGCGAGTATGAAAACCTCTAAAATGCGCAGCTTGAACTCCCTTTTGTATTGACGTTACCAGCCAAAATATCGAAAATCCTTCATAAAATCCATGAAAATTTCCTGAACGCTACCATGATATAATAAGTATTACGTGTTCCTTGTGTCATTTTTTATCTTTCCTGCAAGTTTTATCTAAAATCTCTTAATTTCCTTCACAACTTTCTGACTTATTTTGCACGTAGACAAACAAACAAACAAACAAACAAACCGTAATAAACACTTATCCTCATCCCTTGGCGGAGGTAATAAATTTCTTACCTGTGATGATAGACAAAAACAGCGCAATGACACTTCTCATCCTTTCTCTTGACAGGTGTCGTACCATTAATTCTGAATGTACCATCTGAAAAAAAAAAAGCAATGAAGTAAAGAATGCATTCCTTAATATAAGCACTGTTAAAAGTCAATTCTTGGTATGTGGTTTTGTTATCATGATTATAAAAACGATCTAGTGCATTGCTTGAGAGTTCAGAGATGCCATGTCACTTTTAGAGAAATTTTATGGAACTGGACTGGGGTGGTAACATATTGAAGTCTTTCTCGTTCTCTCGCTCTCTCTCTCTCTCTCTCTCTCTCTCTCTCTCTGAATAGCAAGATTTGTTTCTGAATTGACAGCTTATTCGCAGTTTGCCTGAAACATCAAAACTGTATTCAATGAATGGAAATATTGTGCCATGAATAACGCATGATTAAAAGTCCTGTTTACCTTTGGGAGCAGTGATTTAAAAAAAATGTTCAAGATATCACTTTTGATCATATGGGTAGGTCAGTTGTATCACAAAACATCCAACCATGTAAAATTGCGGCAATAAAACCTAAAATATAAGGAGATATCACAATTTTTCTCATTAAATCATTAATGTAGACGATTTAGTCTTAAACCATTTTTATTATAATTATTGTTCACATTTTTTTTTCAAATTTAACAACATTTAAAAACATCGATTATACAACTTCATTTTTTACATTGGTTATTTCGTTCCCTAACTCACATTTTAGACCTATTTTGAAGCACTTTTACTGGGGTTTCGTTTCATCTGCAAATGGTAAATTATGCCTTTGACACCTGATTGAACACATCGCCAAGCCTCTTGGAAAGGTTTCGCTTCTCGTTCCTACACTTGATATGGTTATGATTAAAAAGAAATGACCCCCTTCACACTAATTCGGTTATCCTGACACAGTATAATCAGAAAAAAAATGTAATAATGTTGGCGTTTTTATGATTTAGACTGTTGTTAGGCTGTGATAGTGTAAAAAGCATCCACATGGGGACGATGACTGCAGCATGGAAGGTATAATAGTGGATACAACTGTGTACACGGTGGTAATTTTCTTTTCCAGGTTACAAGTGAGTGATTTATACATCAATAATTCAGTTTCCTGTTGTGAATAGTTTACTCACTAAGCCGGTCCCTGAGTCGGTCCAAAGTCTCGAAAGAGAAGTCCGTAATGCCACAAGTCTCGATCAAATCGATTTTCTCAGTTAATATGTGACGGGTTTTTCCTTCTGGCTGTTCTGTATACCCTTCATCAGTTATCACGGGATATTTTCCTGTATTGCATCAAAATGAAGAAGACTACAAATAATAAAAAGTTTGGTAACTCGAATAATTTTCATATCTCTCTCTCTCTCTCTTCCTCTAGTTTCATTGCCTTTGTGTTACCCTACTTTTCCAACAGCCTATCACGTTATGACTGACATGTCTAGCAGAAAGAAAGCACATCTCCCTCCATCTTTTTTTCCGCTTTTCTCTCTCCCCCCCCTCTCTCTCTCTCTCTCTCTCTCTCTTACACGTAAGTGTCTACACATATGCGAGGGATCCTGCATTTCAACGACTGCTTCAGGCATCGCAAATTTAATGAGACGCAAACCAAACCAAATCCAACCAAACCAAACCAAACAGAAAAGTGTCACAATTTCATCGTCGATGTTCATGAAAAATACTCTGCTTTCGTTGATATGTTCAAAATATTTTTTTTTTTGTTTCATAAATCATTAACATATCAAAAAAGAAACACTCAGTAGGCACGATCAGACTGGCAAAAGTTTACGATGGCGAAGTCTTCACGATCTTAAACTTCTCGATGTTTTGTCAGTGTGATCAAGACTTGTGTCCGTGCAAAGAATCGTCGATCATTTTGTTATGTCAACACCATTGTCCTTTCGCTTTCACACACTGAATATCTATGATTGAATGTCTCACAAGTTGCCCCTCTGGTGCATAGGTATGTCATTAAGTCTTCTCCTATACCTCCATTAAATATTTTGTTTGAACAAAGATTTACAGAGTTACAACACTCGACAGTCAACCTAATTCCACCGCTGGAAAACGGAAACAAATATCAATTCAAAATCAGTCCGCCACTGTAGTCCCGTCGTTTGCTCTGCTCATGCGGAAACTGGAACTGCGAACTGGCTTATTTCTTTTATTCTTGTGTATTCCAACTCTGCATTCAGGCGATCCCTTGAGGTTTTTATGGGACACTTTCACTTTATATACTTTTCGACATATCGTTTTTTTTCGAATTGAAAATGTGGCATTGTCCTATATGCCAGCTCTTGAGCAGTTGTCTACAGGGCCTGTATGTGTCTATGTTTTTGACTCCTCACTATCTACGTAAGCTTATGATACTTATTATACTTCGATAAAATTGAGAGGTGTGATGCTGACAGCTGCGTATCATAGTCTATTTATTCATTCTAAAGTGACGAATATGCCGGAAACGAAAGCGTCTCGTATTTGTCTGGATTTCACACTTTACTTTGCCGTATGCTACAAGTTTAGTTGCGTTTCCCAAAAGGGGCGCAAAAGGGGGTTTCCCATACAGCCATTGGTTGATGCGCGAAGAGAATTACCCGCCCCCAACACACAAAATCAGGATACAGTTTGCATATTTCTTTCTTTTTGAATAATCACAAAGTATCATACGTGTATACTATACCTGTACTGGCTGGTGGAATAATGCTACACGGACGGTAAAAACGATGCTGCTGATGGGCATTTACCGAATGTAATTACCACTATAAATCATTCCATAGTTTGAAATCGTCCTCACGTATAAGGAGCTGCACACATATCTTACTACGGTTTAATTGTACTGCACGTCTGCCGCATATTATAACACTCACTGAAGGCAAATGTGAAAAAAAGCTGAAAGTGATAGTGATTAATGACTACACTTCGTCTCCAAACATTCACATTGTTTTAAAAATCTCTTCACCCATACTACATGTGCATGTTAAGTACGTGCTTTGTTTAGAATTCGCAGGCTGTCTGTGTTCATGAATATACATATTACCTGAACGAAATAGACTATTCACGAGTTGGCCAACAAATTAAGAAGATAAAGACATTTTATATAATGAAGTTACTTGCGATTATAGGCTAAAGAGTAGATTGATGGAGACCAAGTTTATATCAAATTTTGCCCATTTGCAAGTTTGATTGCAGAAAAGTATCTATTATCAATACATTGCATAAGCTATCTATTCCATACCAATATATTGTTGATGTCTCTTCTCAATGAAACGGCAGTCCACATTCAAAATTAAATCACTCACACAAACAAAGCGACATAATGATTCACCTTTACCGTTCAGGGCGAAGATGAGAGAGTTAATGATAGATGACTTGCCAGCACCCTTTTTACCGAATACGCCGATGTTCACCTTCGATTGCGTTTTAAAATGTTTACTATAAAGCGCCATTCCGGGTAAGTAATCCATTATTTTCTGTCGAAGGTCGTCTCGTTTCTTCTGTAAAGCGTTCACTATTAAGAGTATAAAACAGAACTTTTCATTGATTATTCAGATTCAGATGATGCCAAGTGTTAGTTGATAAGGCGAAGCATTACAGACTGCTGTGTGTATAGGTAACTATATTATGACAGTTATGAAAGGCATTTGGCGTTTTCAACAAATTATGAATAGACGTGTTAGATGCATTCTTCAATTCAGATACGTTTAGATTAAGACATTCCAGTCAGATCAATCAAAAATACAGGAAAACATTTACACGGAGCATGACAGCTATGCAGTGATGGGATATGGACTACATGTTCCGAGAAGTTATACATGAAATGGTAACCTGTGTTTGGATGCCTTGATATAACAGTGTGAATAGACTTGATGCAAAATATAATGTACATTTAGTTTTATTCCTTTATTACTGATTTACAAGTATATTCTCGATTTACATTCTTGACAGTATTCATTAACATTATTCAATGATGAGTGCAAATCAAGATACAGCAAAACGCAAATGGAACTAGTAAATGTCTCTATGACGATTGGTATGCCTCCACCATAAGGCATGTTTTTCCCAATAGGTCTATGGTACGTCTTGACAATGTGTGATGACATTTTTATTTAATTGGCAAAATATTAAAATGACGCGTTTGTCACAAACGTTTTGAATGTTCAGTTTCCTTAAACTAGGCTTCATTGGATGAATGGCCGCATGGTATAAGAGAGCAGGCATTTATGAATTCAGGATTTTTACTGGACTTTTGACCCATTTGTAAGTTTATGCATTGAGTACTTTCCAAGGTATGGAGAAAAAAGAGTAATTTCAGTATCAGATAGTAACATTCTAGAATTTTAACCTGGCCTTTCACCCTTAACATGTGACCTGTGACCCTTAAAGAGAGATCAAGAGAATCCCTGTCAGGCAGAACTTGCATAAATGGGCCTATACCGGGTGTCCCCCCCCCCCCCCCCACAAAAGCGGAACGGTGGATTTTCAGTACCTTGCGTTCTAAAAGTGATATATTTTTTGACATCATTATAAAAAGAACATCTTCCGCAGAAGACAATGATACCAAAATCATTTAATTTGGCTCATTACTTTTTATTATACGCCAATTTCTGTAAATGCAGTCATTTTCAAATTTTACTGGATTTTTGCGACGTATGAGGTAATAATTTGGGTGCCACACGCGTTCCATACCGTAAATTGTGTTTAAGTTCGCTGATCCATGTCAACAAAAGATACTCAGTACAGCTTTCACACACACACACACACACACACACACACACTGTTTTTCCAGCCCCGCGCCCAATGTAAAAGCTGTATATCTTTTCTTGACATGGATCAACGAGCTTACACAATTCGCCGTACGGAACGCGCGTCGCACCCAAATTATTATCCCATACGTCGCAAAAATCCAGTGAAATTTGAAAATGACTGCATTTACAGAAATTGGCGTAGAATTAAAAGCACTGGATCAAATGTATTGATTTTGGTATCATTGTTTTCTGCGGAAGATGTTCTTTCTAATGATTTTAAAAAAATGTCACTTCTAGAACGCAAAGTACTGAAAATCCACCGTTCCGCTTTTTTGGGGGGACACCCGGTATAGGCCTACTATTAAAGTTTCATGGTAAGACCTTGAGCCACTTACGAGATATGAAGGAAGAAGTGAAATCTCGCATTTTAACATGACTCTGACCTTTCAATTTGACCTTCTCACCTTTGACCTTTGACCTTTTCTTTAAACAACTTTCCCTGAAAATATCTATCTGGTATAGTACATGTATACATGCGCACTGGGTTCTAAGAAAAATCGTGCAGGCATTGCATAGATATGAGGAAGTAGTGAAATTTTGAGGAGTTGACCTTGACCCTTGACTCCCTGAGCTTAAAACGAGTGACCTCAAAATTCCTTAGACAATGAATCCCTGTCAGTAAATGCATTATGTACTAAGTTCCATGTAGATACCTTGAACCATTTCACAAATGTTCAGAAAAAAAGTGAATTTTTTTTCAGTTACACTTGACCTGCGACTTTTAGCCTCATTTCCCGATAATGTCTCTGAGAAGCGTTATTGGGTTGTACATGTCAACACTTTTATTTCAAAGTTTTAAGAAAATGTTTTTAAGGAGTTGCATACACATGGGAAAAATAGTGAACTTGGAGCACATGACCGTGACCTTTGACCTTGAGTATATGTGCACTCAAAAGTAGGCACAACTCATGCACTCATCACCCATGCACTCATACTTACATCTGCCAAACATGATATCTCAAACGTTGTTTTTTTGTTTTGTTGTTGTTGTTTTTTTTTAGTTACACTGTCCACGAAATTGATTACGGACGGATCGAAAAATGGAAGATTGGACTGACGGACACGACGAACGGACATGCAATGGACTTCGTGGCGGAGGCATAAAGAAAGTAAGCACACAATGAGCACTGCAAAGGAAAAAAAAAATAAATTGTAATTTCCTGCCCATATCATGTATAATAAAATGGGTTCAAGAATGTAGCCAATAGGAAGCGCTGAAATGAGTCACGTGCGCGTGCATTATTTTCTTCAGGTAAGCACTAAGAAGAGTCTCTCTTCCACCTCCCTGGCCTGACGTACGTCACAATGTTTTACACTAGCAGTGCGCACTCAATCAGTTGTTACAAGTGCGTCACGCGCTACTATACGCGCTGTCAATCCTGTAAACAACTTCTAGTTCGGGCCGCGGGCTGCCACAACAGCCGGCGGCCTTTCTTGTGCATAACAGTACGTGACGTACGTATCTTACTCTTATACGTACGTACAGTACTTATAGTGTGCGGGATTTCCGAGTGCGACGTGCGTAAATGTTTGGGACGAACATCTTCGGACATCTTGACTTTTGAGCGAGTGCTACATGTAGCTGACTGGTATTGACCCACAAAGGTACGTGAATAATGCTGTTAGTTTTCGACCCATTTTATAAAACTAATGATGCACAGGATTATTTCGTGGCGTTAGTGAAGGTGCGGCTCACTCTCGAGTATTGACAACGGTTGCAAACATGCACTCGGCTGCGCCTCGTGCATGTCGCACCATTGTCAATACTCTCGAGCGCGCCGCACCTTCACTAACACACTCTATCCTGTGCATCATTAGTATATGAACAAGTGAACTTTCATGATTGTGTGTTATTTCAGCGTATTAGACTTTACTCTTTCCATTGTTTCGATGTAATGGTAGCAGCCACTTTAACCACATCAGGGAAGAAACGATGATGCAGTGATACTGATTATAACCTTATATTAACCGACTCCACGCAAAATATAATTCAAATTTAGGAGAGACCTCCAGATGATTTTTCAGACTTTAGCACTTGAACATTTACAAATTGGTTAAATTGTTTCAGAATTCATAGTTGACTGAGAAGAGTAATATGAACATTTTCAAAATTAATTATAAAAATCTCGATGAATTAGAGTAATGACATAGTAGCTTCATATCAGAACGTATGACTGGATGCTCAAGGAAGCAGAACTAAAGAAGAAGGCATGTAAAAATTCTGCAGAGGACAAGTTGTTATCTAAAGGAAGTGGTATGTTGTTATTACATCGTTGCATTGCAGCTGGAATATGTCACCTTCCTCTGTCATCATCCTTGTTCAGTGTAATTAGCAGTGGGTTTTTTCAGAGTAATGGTTCTATTCAAAGAGATCATAATGAACTCTACGAATTATAGTCTCTGCTTAATTTGTATGCATCACAGGACAAAACTAAGGCCACCTACGATGGAATCGAGTATTCCGTACTTCATGCAATTGAAAACAGATGCTTCAGAGTTTAGTGTCTTTCCTTGTTCTGGCTTTTCATTTATAAACACATAAGACCCGCTGAAGAAATCCTAACGACATTCAGCCCAAAATGAACCCGTTCACGTGAGATTTTTGAAGTCCTCAAGAGTTACGGCCACGGGCTAAAATGATCTAAAAGTTCATGACGGATTGGATTTACACTCCCAAATCATATATATGAGTATCAGAATATAAGAACAACCCAAGTCCATGAAAGGCCATTTCGAGTAAACTTAACAACAACAAAAAAGAACTTCATATATTTTTTATTAATTTTGCCCAATAATATTCGATTAAACTGTGATGGGAAGGCAAAATTGTATATACAAAGTAGAACATATATCATTATGACAATTAACATTTACATTTATTGTGGAGAGGCCATTTTGTGTGATGGACTTGGGTCGTTCTTTGAATCATATACATGATATAGGCTGCTATATGAGATGAGAGAAGAGGGCGCTATAATATGAATGTAAAAATGACCCAAGTCCTGGACTTGGGTCATTCTAACATTACCATAAGATTTATCTCATTCATTTCAGGCCTTTCCGGGGGTAATTAGGATTTATCATATATACACAAGATGAGTCCATGCATAAGGTAAAATTTCCCATGTGAATTGAATTTGGCCAAAAATATATTTAGGGGTCCGTTTCATAAAACTTGTCATCAGTGATGTGACAACCTACTGAAATCCTTACATCTGATTGGCTGACAGCAAATTTGTCATACAAATGAGGCAGTTGTCACTGATGACAAGTTTTATGAAACAGGTCCCAGGTCTTCATATATAATGTATATATATTCTAAAAATTCCTTGAAGCGTTGTGGAAAATGAAAATTAGTAGCGAATTATGACAAAGCACATGAGGATACCTCTGGCAATCTTCTTTTGAGCTCCACTTGGCATATTAAGGCCATTTTTTTCCTGTTGTTACAGAAGTTATTATCAATATCATTGTGTTTGTTTGTGTGTTGTTGTTGTTGTTTGTTTGTTTGTTGTTGTTTTTTGGGGGGATCCCTTATAAAAGAAAAAAAAACTGAGTAAAACAAATTCATATAATGATAATTCCAAATCTGCTCAGGGACTTTGAATTTCCTCTTTCTGTATCGCGGATATATAAGATACAAGATAATGATGCTTTACGTACTCTCTATTAATTGTTCTTCCTCATCAGATAGCTGTGTTTGGTGCTGTCTCCGCCAGCAGGGATTCCAGCCACATCCTTTGAAACGTAACAACATGAACAACGACAAAAGTAAGTAGTATTCGTATTCGTATCTACAAATGGTAATGCATTTTATACAAACAGTAACGTTTTCATTTGTTTATGGTGATATGTATTTTGTTTTTATGGAAAACATGATTCTTGTCAATTATCAACGACGCTCGTAAGTATATGAGGCCGTACGTTCTACAACAACTAACTATCGTAGGTTGCATTAATCCTTCACTCACAGTCTTAAACTCTATGTTATGCTGTGAAACTATTCCGAAATGAAGCAATTGTTAATCGAGAAATTGCTCTGTTTTCATGCATATATCTATTTGAGAGATAAACAATAATACATTTATCCTGTCCACTCGATTTAGGTATGGATTCAGCAAATGTTATTCGCTTCCAATGATTTCCATTGGTTACTATTAATAATGACATCTCAACACCTTTTCGTGGTAGGTAGTCCGGATGATATTTTTGTAGATATTTCCCAAGGAGGAGGAATGCGATGACCAGGACAACAGATATGCCAATGCCAAGTCCAATAGCCAGACCTAAATTGTCACTTTTACTTGAAACTGAACCTAGATGAAACAAACACGCGATACATTTATCATGTATATCATTATGTAAATTTGTGAGTGATGTTCTGTATATTAGGAGAAGTCTTAATATGTGACACTGCATCACAAAACCAACAAAAAGTCGCCAGCCATGGATTTTCAGTCAAGGGCAGATTCTTAAAGAGCAGACTCTAAGGTTTAAAATGATGTATAAGATGGACACTTATTACCTATCTAAATATTGAAAAAAGCACACACTCTGGAAAAGTGTGAACTGAGAAAAGAGGCTCTGAAGAAAAGGGTCTATTGGAGCGCTTTAATCTTTACCAAGCTGCGCTATATACCTGTGCGATGAATGGGACGAAAAACAGGATATTAATCACCGGAGCAATAACAATGAAGGGATAATCAGATTAAGTTGAAATTAAGCACGCCTTATCAACACATTCTGTCCATGATTAATGCCAACTTTCTAAGCAGTAATATTTTTTCTAAAGTTATCATAGCTGAAAGTGAAGAGTTTGTACAGGGTTTTTAAGAAATGTCAAAGGGACTCTATTATACACATCTATTCACACTATTCTACAGAGAAGGTGTTTGAGAATTGCTGCTGAAAACACAGTTTCCTTCTTGTTTGATGATTCCAAACTTTAGCATAATGTGCAAGATGACCTGCTCTTACAGAAAATATGAAAAAACTCAAGATTCGCGAGGTTCATCCATTTCGTCTATTTTCAGTCCTCACACAAAATCACTGCAACTGCGACTTTTTACTTTTGTGATGCACGGTCACATACAATAATATTATTCAATAGGCGTTTTCTTTGTTGGTTTTCTTTTTGCAACACCCCACCCCCCGAAAAACAGAAGTTAAAGGGGAGTATAAAACTAGACACGTATCCGATATTTCTAGTTAGCATATGTTTATTATAGTATTGAAAGGGAGCACATTTGAATGTGGGGTGGTATTTATTATACAAGGCTCAACAAAAGAAATGACCTGATGGCTCGGAGCCTCTGGAAATAGATATCAAGCTTTCATTCTTAAGGGAATGATTTTATGCTTTTATATGTATATTGTGTTCATTTTTTTGGTCCAGGAAATGGAACTATAACTCGCGGCCAAAAGAGTGTTTGATAACATCATGCATTTCAGCTGGCTGCCGGGACCAGGGTTGCCAGTTTATTCTAAGTCCAAATTCGGTCATTTTTTTTCGCTTTAAAGTTCTATCAAAGAACAACAGTAAGAGTACCTCGAAGTTGAGTAACATGATATTTGCACGATTACGTATCGCCATGGAAAGTAATTTTTATGTCTCGATACTCATTCGCATAAGGTGAGAGTCAGTCACATTACGTGGTATTTTAAGCCCTTTTATACTACTCCTTTTCTTGGTTTATAACTATGTCCATGCTAATGAAATTACTTCTTTTTTTTATTATGCCTTTTCTTTCTTTTAAGACACAGCAACGGTATCTCGTATGCAATTGATTTTCATAAGAAAAGATATCATGCTTTGTAGCATTCCTATAATTTATAATTTCAATGTTTTACTAAACGATTCTATTTTCAGACTTTCCTTTATTTCATAGGGCCACCAAAAAAAGAGAAGAGATATTTGATAAGTATGAAAAAAGTACTGTCGAGTCATATGATTACAATACCTAAACATATACTATATGTATGTGTGTGTGTGTGTAATAGATATCGTTCTTTCCTAAATATAAGCTCAGAATAAACTTCACAATAAAATCAATATCGAAATGTTTCTAATAATATTTCATACTTTGTCGAGAATATAGATCAGTAACGACAGTTTTCTTATCACACATATATCATTGGAAATTTCAATATTGACAAGGTATCCCCGCAACCTAATAAAGGTAGAACGATGATTTCTGCGGTAGACGTTTCATTCAAAGAGTCTCCGGTAGCCGTGCATTTGAAGGCTTGCTCCGTGCCGTCCTGTTTGGCTGAAACAGTGATTGTCTCAAACCGTTCGTATGTGTCGCTAGATAGTGCTGTCTGTTGCGTTAACACGGGATACAGCACCTCTCCAGACTCCTCTGTCCAAAGCATGGATATGTTAGACATGAATCCTCTTACTACGCACGTAAGGTTGAAGGAAGAAGTCTCAGAGGAGGTTTGATGTGTACACCGGTCTAGATTCAGCCTGTTTTCTTGAACGCATTCCTCCATTCCATGTGTTATTATCGTTGCTAGATGGGAAAATGTGCGTGATATAAATGTAAATTAAAATTTGCTTAGTCAGATGGCACAATATATTTGTAACAGACTTCATGCCTTTCGTATTTTGAGATTTATATGGGGGGGGGGGGGCTGTCAAAACACACGGGCGTTGCAGAAATGATTGTCTATAATGCATTGGTTCTACAGCACTTGAGTATATGCCAAAACGACTGTTAATCCATAAAACAACTGATAACGAGTTTTCATTCCCTGAATCTCATCCAAGGAAACTGTCGAAGTTTGCTGTTCAACGCAGCCAAGTTGTTTGAGCCCCCTAATTTGCTTTAAAAAATAAATATTGATATATTGCACAGAAAAGCCACTCAAAATACTTGTTAAATGTGTTCTATTCCTTATCTTTCAAAGTAGAAAGGAACCACGAGTTGATTTTATCGTTTGTTTGTGTAATATCGAAGTGGAAATTTGAGTAATTGCGTGGTGGCAATCATCGCTACCACTCAAATAAAACTTTGAAATATCGAACAATCATTACCAAACATAAGATTTTATTCAAAGATTTTAAAAGACATGTCATGAATCTTCATCAGTAACAACGAAGACATGGCTTGACTCAATCTTCGAAAAACACAAATTTATACAAAGCAACCTGATATAGGCAGGACTTTGATTTCTGTGGTAGACCTTCCATTCAACGAGTCTCCAGTAGCCGTGCACTTGAAGGTTTGCTCAGCCCCAAGTTTCGGTGAAACAGTGATCATCTCGAACCGCTCGTATGTGTCGTCAGCAAGAGTTGTCTGTTGCGATTCCAAGGAATACAGTTTCGTTCCCGAATCCTCTGTCCATAGCATGGAAATATTGGGCCTGAATCCACTTACGACACACGAAAGGTTAAAATAAGAAGTTTCAGGGGGCGGTTGGTATGTACACTGGCTTGGATTTTGTTGGCTCTCATCGACGCATCCCTCAATTTCATGTGTTAATGCCATCGCTAGGAAAGCAAACAAATATAATCTATGTGAAAATCATTCAAACCTCTTGTCAGCACATACCTAATGCATTTGCAACGACATGACATTTTTCATTTATCAAATGCACGTAAAGCATGAAGAACAAAAAGAGAGCAAAAAACTAACAAAACAAAAACTGGAACCAAAAAACAACAACACATTTTTCCCTCATCGGACCTGTTACGCGCCTAACAAAGTTCCACAAATATCAAGTCGTAAAATTCGTATCGAGGGTATCTTAAAGGAATAAATGCTGGAGTGTAACGCTGCAGTGCTGGTGTACCATATTGTTTCGTTATTATCAATAACAAGTCAGTTATAGCCTTCGGTAAAAACAAGTACTCACAGCTAACAGTCATAAGGGTGGAATTCTCGAAATTTTCGAAATTCGTTAGCACCACTTGACAGTGATAGAAACCCTCATCTGCCACTTCTAAGTCGGTAATGATCAAGTTGAAGTTCCTGTCGATGTCGAACCGTGCCGCCATGCTCACATAATCCCCGTCATAGAATGCTTTACTCGTCGACAGCTCTGGATGTGACATGCTCTCCTTGACCCAGTACACAGCGAGAGGCTCTTCTTGGAATTCACACGGCAGTTGGATGTCTTCCCCTCTCCAGCCTTGAATGGTAGGCAAGGTGTCTACCGCTGGGGCTAGACGATTTAAGGTGTAGAACATATATTACATAAAGGTATCTGTCATATTAAAGTATGTTAACGTGATCTCCAAATAGCTGATGAAGTACTTCACTTTATACATTTTGGGAGTGGCGTGGGGTATAGTCATGAAGTTCTGTGTATACAAATAGTGTTTCAGTCATGATAAAAATGAAGGTGGCAGTCTCACAGTTGCGATATTTTTTGTAGATTTGGTAGGATAACAGTGCGAGATGGTTAAGGAACGCCAGCTGACTGTAATATTGCTAGTTCGTGTGTACAAGAATTCCATTAACTATATATCATAGTCAATTTGAAACTATGTATATTAAGTTTATATTTGTGTGCGTGTGTGTGTGTGTGTGTGTGTGTGTGTGTGTGTTTGTGAGTGTGTGTTTGTGTGTTTCAGCTATTCCCTGATATGCTTCCTTCATTTGGTTGGAAAGGCTCAAGGGCCATTTATAGTGATTTCGATTGCTTTTTTTTTTCCAGCCCGAGAACTTAGGAAGCACACCAGGTACAACAGATATTGTGTACCCTTGTATTATGCGCCTTTTGTTGTTTGAGCATTCAGTTGTTTTGCCTTGATAATACCAAACAAATCATAACGATAATGATGATGGGAGTAATATGTATCTTCTCTTGCACTGCATAGTTCGTTGCGCAGTGTTTGGTTCACTCCATGTGGATAAATCATGGCACCAGTCATAAAACATTGATTTCGAAGTGTGTGTGTGTGTGTGTGTGTGTGTGTGTGTGTGTGTGTGTGTATGTGTGTATGTGCGCATGCGTACCTGAATAATTTAAAGGAAATAATCTTAAAAAATATACTACATGCATAAGATAAATAAAGATCTTTGGAGATAGGAGCACTTAGGTCAGGACTTTGTACGATTGTTTCGTATGTAAGGTTACCGAAGAATGATGAAATTGTGAAATTTCTTGTCATATTGGCTTCGGGGTTTGCAGCAAAAGTCACCGTGTAAATAAATATTTTGTTTTTTTGATCTGCCTTTTTTGGTCAACTGAAATTTGTATACTTTAATCAAGCAATCTTTAATAACAAATTAGAAAATTCTGCAGGTTCCAATATGTCGCCCAAATTTTCGTAAATATTGCTATTACCTTTACAAAAACGTAATCCTGCTGACTGTGCTTGCTTACTGGGGTTACATGCCTCCTAGCACAAAGCATTTGATTACATTGTATCATATTCAAATCCGTAGTATTATTAATAACAGGACAGGAAAAGAGATGTCGAGAGATGCAGGCACTACCGTCTTCATTTACACCATGCACATCCTTCGTTCTTTTTTACAGCTTCTATTTCTATGGACGAATCTTCTTTTAGAACGCTGTAGTTCGCCGCAAATTGGAACACTCGAGTCACTGACGAAATAACGTATCAATATTTCCCGATAGGATAAATTACCGTTATTGCCCATTTACACGTAGTTACAATGCGCCTTGGGTACATACATATTGATATCTCTCTGCAACTTACAGTATTCTTCGTTGAACATAAGAGATAGAGGCCAAGCCGTAAATGGCAGGGATTTCAATCATCTACTTTGATGCAATTACCATGTTACATGATGTGTTCACTAAACTTTCATTATGCAGGTGTCACGCTGTCCCGAAATTGAGAGGAAAGATAGGCACAAATTAAGAGGAAATGTCTAATTCGACTCTGATTGTATAACCCTCCAGTCATCCCTGTGATCAATTGTAAGACAATCTTATGAACATGCACCGATGGAGTTTCTAATGATCCGTCAGCAACTTCATGAGCGGCAGCAAAATCTGTTATCAGAACAAAAAAAAATAGCCAAAGGACTTTTCGAAGATGTATTGTGTAGTGAACATTTACCTCTTCGAGTTGCCTTCTAGTGTGGTTCGGGTGTCATCATGTGACTTTCTGTAAAACATCGGATATGCTTCGGCTGTTGATTGGATTTAACCAAGGTCAGGAGCAAAATTGAAATTCCATATTCGTTTGGCTATCTTTTGTCAAATATTGGGCAGCATGACGTCATCTTTGCGTAGAACTTTTTTTTGTCTCACTTTCGCTTTATCATGAACGCAGCTAAGCATGCATGCTTTAACGCTGATTTTTCTACAACACGCATTTCCCATAGACATTTGCCCGAGTATACTCGGGACTCGTCCTCAACTGGTTACAACAGATTAGATATGAGATTTACTCCTAAAACTAAAGTTGTAAATGTATAGTTGATTCTCACTACATTCTGGTTACTTTTGAACACATACAGGACACACTGTTACAATATCATCATGATGTACAAGGAGTCAATTTGATGACCTCCCTCATACAGATCCATTGAATGATTTCTCGATGAGGATCAATACTACGGCCAACTCATGGATTTCCTATGGAGCTCAATATACCAGCGAATCCATTACATGTACTAATGGTATCAATCCCTGTAAACATATAGGAATTTATTTACGTTTTTTTTTCTTTCTTCACTTTAAAACAACAACAACAACAAAAAAAAAAACATTTGGGGTTCACTAATGACATTGTAAATATTTTCCCAGTAGGTCAACCCCGTCCCCATTGTGTTCAGAGGATGAAACAGTACTTACAGATCACTGACAGGAGGGTTGAGTTCCAGTAAACCTCGAAGCTTCCCAATACAAGCTGGCAATGATAGCGGCCCTCATCTTCCACGTGCACGTCGCTGATGACGAGACTGTAGTTCTCGTCGATATTAAACCGTTCACTTTTGCTTGCAAAATTACCATCGAAGAAGGAAGCCTCTCTTGTCTCAAGCGGCTGATTTGAGCTGCTCTCCTTCACCCAGAAGACAGCGAGTGGCTCTTCCTCGAAGTGACATTGCAGTCGAATGTTTCCCCTTGTCCATGTCCGAACGGTGGGGGCAGTGTATACTACTGAAGCTAGATGAAAGGGAAAAGAGAAGAGTGATTTATTTCCTGCTGGGTGCCTGTATATTATATGCCATGCCACAGGGTTTTGAGTACGGTATAAACCGATGAAATATGTATAAATGCACATTCATCAACATAAATGTCAAGTGCCAAGTGTAATACGATGGGACATTTTGTATTCTTGAATCTTACCTGCTTTTTTCCTTCTTTTATTTTCACAATTGTATCGATGAGTTATCCTTCGAGTACGTTCTCAAGTCCCAGACATACCAGTTTACCATTTCAAAGCCATTTATTGATATTGGATTTGGAATTGCAAATAACTACGAATTCCACGCACAGTATAATAGTGTTTTTGAAGTAATGTACACATAAAAGCACTTCAAGTGTCACCCTAAAACCTGTAATGTATCAAAACGTTCGTATCACAACGAATGAATCAAAAGGATTAATCATAAAATCGACATCACTGATGTAACATCTTACTTGTACTCAGCTGAAAAGTGTTGACACTCTTCTTATTGACTGCGATGTCAGCGATGTAAGTAATCTTAAATATCGCAATATTTTATAACGTTCATTTCATGCCCGAAAGGATACGACGTATTCAGGGAAATTTGTGTAAGGTAAAATTTTAAACGAAGGTACATAATGCTCTGCGCTGTTTCCCCGCATCATAAAAGATATACGCATCTTCTTGTCGAGAAGAATGAAAGGCTGAAACAGTCCACTTTGATAGTGTACGGCAGTAAAAACAAAAACAACAAAGAAACACACAGACAAACAAAATACAGTCGACCACACACACACAACACACACAAACATACACACACACACACACACACACACACACACATACACACACAAAAGCATACACAAACGCAATGCACGGTTGTCATATTTCCGGAGCAACGAACCGTAATATCAAGTTTTCAGAATAATGAACCTTTTTATTTTCAGGACTACGAGCCTTAATTTTTGAATTAACAAATTTTTCCTTCTCACATTTCTTAATTCGTATTCGGATCGGCGAACCTCTGGTTATATCGAACCCCTATTTCTGTGTGTTTTGTGTGTGTGTGTGTGTGTGTGTGTGTGTGTGTGTGTATGTGTGTATTAGTGTGTGTTATAAAGAAAGAAGAGAGAAAGAGAAAACTAATATTTCATTAGGAAAATGGACGAAACCGTGGAATGAAAGCCGTTCGGAATGATAATCTGTCAGACGAATCCTATTTCATTTTATAGGATTAACAATAATCCAGATCTACCGGAGTTGATATCAAGGTGATATCAAGTCCTTTATAAATTAGTCTGACAAGAAATAGTAAAAAAAAAAGTTCAACGATAAAATTTTGATAGAAATCCGATGAAAAACAAGGAAGTTATGACATTTTGAAGTTTCGCAAATTTTGGAGGAAACAGTATCTTGAACGGTCCATATGAATATGCATATGGCAAAATGAGCATGTCATCCCGTTACAACTTACCATGATATAGTTCGTTCATCAAATTTTGAAATGTCCACTTTTTCATCCAAAAGCAATCAGGCACAAATTCTCATATGTCCAACTGATCACTATTCTGAAGTTATTCAACCAGGAATAACATCATGTTTCAGACTTTAATGTCAGAAATGTTGAATTTTCGTCTATTTGTTTTACACAACCAGATTGAATGGAAATCTGTGAGGTTATGACATATGGTCAGCTCACTTATTTGCATATACATACCAACTGTACAAGAACTGTCTTGCAGAAAATTAGGAAAACTTCTAAATTTCGTAGCTTCCTTATTTTTCATCCGATTTCAGTCAAGTTTTTACCGCTGAACTCGTAAGATTTTACTCTTTTCATCAAACTAACTTATTCTTGAACTGGATTTACCCTTAAAGTATCGCCCCCGTCATAATCCTTTTTTTCTCCATCCTAATGTGAAAACCCTTAAGGTATGCGGTATCAGAGCATAAGGTATTTCATCCCAACTTCTTGACGGAAGATGATCGAAACGCCGACGACACAATTGGGAAACGGAAGCAGGTATCAGTTTTTGAACATAAACGTGACATATTTCTATTTTCTCGAATAATTTGAGATGAAACAAAACGGTACAACAGTTATGATTATATTGTGATATTGTAATCATAGATATATTCATCATTATAAATCACTGCTAAATGAGCGCAACCCCCCCCCCCCCAAAAAAAAAAACAAAAACACAACAACAACAAAATTAAAAACTATCAAACACACGCACATACAAATAAAATAAATCATGCCACAGCGGATTGATTATTATAAAAA
This sequence comes from Diadema antillarum, assembly GCF_040938485.1. Classification (NCBI taxonomy): domain Eukaryota; kingdom Metazoa; phylum Echinodermata; class Echinoidea; order Diadematoida; family Diadematidae; genus Diadema; species Diadema antillarum. The sequence goes on from NW_027272460.1 coordinate 198,181, forward strand.
AAAATGTTTCTTCCTTCTATCGCCTGATGTCCACACAATATAGAATATGGTGCATAAAAGTAGGGGTTGTAAAAAACATAAAATTTAACTTTTCTACTTTACATAAACATAACTTCGCGGTTTTTTATTTGTTTTCTCGTATGAGCCATGTGTATATGTGTGTGTGTGTGTGTGTGTGTGTGTGTGTGTGTGTGTGTGTGTGTGTGTGATGTGGTATAACTCAGATTACCATAGCAGCTTCGAAGGCGATATGAGGAACCCCCCTCCCCCATTCCGAAGAAACACATCCAAGCCGGACAATTTACCCCTGAATACTAATCTACACCCTCCATTCTCATCGACAGGCACATGCATATCAAAGTCCGTTACAATACCACGAAACGTTGAGACATCAATATCGTTTGCCATCATTGAGTGCCTTGGACCGATAAATGCAGTTGGCAAGAGTAGATATGATATATTGACATTAATGTTCATAACGAACAGACGTTCAGGGCACGTAGACGCCTTCTTACATGTCTTATCACATTACTTATCAATGGACCGAAGATCAATTTTCTTTCATAATTGTAAATCATCTACTCCATTTATAGATTTTCTCTGTTAAATGTTTGTGTTACCCATGTCTATTTGATTTCTGTTCATTAACAAACATACGTAAAATAATCTTATGGATGATTCAATCTTCAAATAATCTTTTGAACGTTGTACCCTTTACACCTATATATTTGACCGTGCACCTCAAAACGAACATAAAGTCGCACACACTGAATTTGCGTGAGGACTGAAAATAAGTGAAATGGGTCAACCTAGCCGAACTTGACTTTTTCATATTTTCTGAAAGAGCGGGTCTTCTTTTACATTATGCTAAAAGTTGGTATCATAAAACGGGCAGGAAAGTGTGTTTTTTTAGCAGTTTATCTCGAACATTTTTTTGTAGAATAGTGTGATTAGGTGTGTCTTTAGAATCCCTTTTTCATTTCTGAAAAACCTTGTCCACACTCTTCATTTTCAAATCTAATAACTTTTGAAAGGATAGTTGCTACTGCTCTGAATGTTGGCAGTAATAATGGACAGAATGTGTTAATGAGGCATGCTTAATTTCACTTTAATCTGATAATCCCTTCATTGTTGTTACTCTGGTGGTTTACTTCCTGTTTTTTGTCCCATTCATCGCACAGCCAGCACGGTTTGGTAAAAAGATTAAGCGCTTGAATAGACACTGTACTTCAAAGCCTCTTTTCTCATTTGACACTTTTCCTGAGTTTGTGCTTTCTTTCCAATATTCAGATAGGTTAGGAGAGTCCATTTGATTTGAATTATACATCATTTTAAAGCTTAAAGTCTGCTCTTTCAGAATATGGTCTTAACTAAAAATTCATATCTGGCGACTTTTTGTTTGTTTTGAGGTGCAGGGTCACATATATTACGTATTTTCATGCATCATTTCGAACATGTTATGCGAGGCCATGAAGAGCTCAGTCTGATTTCCTGCTGCCTCATTGCTGTCCACTGAAACCCAAAGCCAATGTCTGGTACAGTTCTAACGATGTCACCACACGAAAATCCCCTCTATTGTTCCCTTTTAGTGTAGAAAAGGACGATAAAAATTGACTAATACTATCTAAAATACATATATTTTATTCGTAATTCACTTTGAATAATTAAAAGAAGAATAGTTTGATCCGTTGACAAACAATATTGACAGATAATTGATCCACCAAACATAAATTCTAGAAAACAACGTTAAAGAACGACCACACTGGAAGAATTGGAGACGACGAAATCGTGTCTAAGTGCAATGCATTAATCGTTTTAACGAAAACGAAAGATATATTTCCTTATCCGGGAAAAAAAAAGAGATAATAATGATTAACTGGAGAAAAGATTTTGACCACTATAAAGAAACTTAGAAGCAATGGGCATTGTGCCTCTTAACAGAAGAATAATAGTTTTGGTTAAATTAATGTGGTCGATGTTAGAACATACACTTTGACAGGAAACCACGAGATGCCATCAGCATTCAATTCAGTCATTTTTTTTAATGTCTTTTCAATATACGCAACAAACACAAGTTTACATGTGAAATCATACAAATCTTGTTTTGTTTTAACTAACAAAGGAATAAAATACTACTGAAATGTTGATGAGATGACGTTTGAGTACTTGCAATCTCCCTTTGGGGATATATTACGTAGCCCATATATATAATTGATTCTTCTTTCATGAATACGCATCTTATCTATATTGTTAAATCATAATGATTAAATGTAAACATTAATATTCCATAATCAAAAAAAAAAAAGAATAGACGTTCAGTCTATAAGTTTCATGTCCCCAAAGGGGTAAGCCATGTGAACTCGACATCGCAATTAGGAATAATGGCCATATTTCAAAGTTGTTTCAGAGTTTAAAGGGGTTGTGTTCGTATACTTTGTCAGTTTCACCTGCCACCCTAAGGTGAGCCTTCAAGTATGGTGCTGTTACTGTCTGATGATAAATTGGTACAGTAAAGAATTGCAGAATAAACATTACATTACGATCCAAACAAACACTAATGAGAGTATTGTCCGACTTCTAGGAAGACGCGTTAAACAATATTGTCATGTACTATAAACAAACTAAAATGAAGGAAAATGTCTACTGACTTACTGACTTACAGACGATATTTAAATGGTTTGCCGAAAGCGACTCTTTTCAATAGTTAGATGTTCCTAAACAAGCCATCCGGTAGAAAAAAAAAATAGCAAAGAAGCAAACAGGCAAGCAAGCAATCGAACCAACAAACAAAATCCTACTTAAACACGCAATCTTTCGTATCATGGTGGCAAAATTTAGTTATTACAATCAAAGTGTATCTTTGTCTGCCTTTGAATATGATATGGATAATACGTATACAAAACGAAGATCGTACGTATGGATATTACGGTCTTATATTATGTCTTATATTTTAGTTTTATTTTGTAACTGAAATTGTTTAAAAATTTGTTACTTTTGACTTTCGCGATTATCTCTCTCTCAAAAAAAAAAGAAAAAAAAATCGAGTGAAAATATTAACTCTTGAAGGAGTGACCTCGTTTTGGAGTGACCTCAGGGATCACTCGAAGATTTTGGAGTGATCCCTGAGGTCACTCCAAAAAAACTCAAAATTCACTCCAATTTCACTCTAAATTCACTTTTTTTTTGTATTCACTCCTTCAAGATTTTTTTTTTTTTTTTTTTTTAAAGAGAGTGCTGCGCTTTATGGTTTTAGTTCATGTAAGCACTGTGGTATACATTCTAGTATATACAGTTTGCTTGATATGTATCTAAAACAATGAATTTGATAAATCAATTCAATCATAGTTTGATACTTATCAATGAATGTATCGGTGATTTGAAATTGTGTTATTGTTATATTGTTTTATTGTTATACACTGTATACAGTTATGCTATGTATGAAATGCTGTCTTTAGTTTCTTTGTTTTATTTTTCCCGCTTCATGGGCTCACTGAAAAACACGCTTTTTCTTTACGCGAGTGATTGTGTCAAAATTAATTAAGTTAAAACTTAAATCTAAAACTCAAAAGTTAAAGTAAATCGCAAATTTTAACAGTGACATATACAAGCTTCCACCACGTCCTACACTGTACTATCTTTGGCTATTACAGCGTTCCCGCCTATTGTCAATGCACAGTTTTGCACAAAACATTTTGGGATCAAAGTTCGAGGCTGAATGTGTGACTCTATGTTGTACATGCTATGACTTGGTAGACAGAATGCGACGCCATTGTTCCATATGGTAGAGACTTTCTTGTCTGTGCTATGCGCATTCTAAAATACACGCATGGGCAAATAGGCGTTACACATGATACATGGTGTGAATCCTTGCCACTGACTTGTAAATGCGGCGGCCATGTTCTTCAGACCCACAGCGACGGAAAATGATTGCTGACACAATTTACATTAGAATCTAAACATTGATATTACTCGAAAGTCATATTTTGAGCATTGGGATTTATTTGTGTTTTTTTCCCCTTACTGCTTAGTAATGATGAATGATATAAGTTACTCTCTACTGTTTTGTTGCGTGTATGTGTTTTACAGGGAATCGAAGTAAGAAAAAAATCCCTATACGTAGGTGGTATACCTGCCTTTTCCCACGGATATGACTGCATGATTCAATTTCTTTTTCTTTTCAATGCTGTCATCCACGCTTCTATAAGGGCGATATCACGAGTATTCTTCACTCACGCCTATAATATTGTTTACTCGTTACTTTATTCAAGTTCATTAAGGCAATGTGAGTAGAACATATATATATATATATATATATATATATATATATATATAACATGTCTACCGCTTTATTCAAAACGAATGGCAGGTCAAAACGAGTATACGAGTTAGAAAACAATTAAATGTTGAAGTTCACATTTCCACAACAATACATTCATATCATATCACACAGAACCTATCCAATATCAATGATATCACTGCGTTGCAATAGCAACTGTGATGGTATCATCTTCCGCATTATCAGTACGATAATTATGGTGTAAAAATGACAGTGATGAAATGAAACAAACATAATGGATTATAATGTATAAGCCTAGCTACAATCATCATCATCGTCATGATCATTATCTGAATCATCGGTATAACCAATGTGTAATGCATTGAAAAGACACACTTCTTACCTTCTGCTAAGCTACAATGGATTACACAGACAGTCACTATTAGGAACAAATCTACGTTCTTGCGGTATCTTTTCATTTCAACTGGAAGAGAAGTTTCACTTGTCAAAAAAAGAAAAGAGACAATTTCGATGAAACCAAGTGCGCAAACGTTAAATAACGACGGCAGCGGCAGGCTGGACCAAGCCCGCGATAGCTGACAGTATCCTATTCAAACTAGCGGTTGTATTGAACTTGCGGAAATATTGTACACGTCATGTGATGGCTAGACCTTTGTTCGATCGCGTTTTATTTTACGGCTGTGACGGAGGTTTTGGGAATCCCACTGTGGTTCGCGACGGATCGGTAGCTTTCTATCAAGGATAAACAGACCAAACCACTCTATGAAATGCTTGATAGATAAGATACTTCAAATAGCGTTGTGTCAGGATTCCCAATTCAAAATGAAAAGGGCACGAAGTTTATCAGAATTGCTTTATTTTACCTTCTTTTGAATAATTCAGTCATTAAAAAACCGAGTTTGATCAAAAAACGTTCAATTCCGTTTCGAATTGTATGCTGTTTACTATTTTTTAGAGTGGTTTATAAATACCTCACAAAGCGTTTACAGCTGAATCCTCACCTCAACCAGTACTATACCATCCCTTAAACTTCATCACAATTACTCATTAAACACATTTGTGTGTGTGTGTGTGTGTGTGTGTGTGTGTGTGTGTGTGTGTGTGTGTTCTCTGTTTGTTTAGTCTTTTCATTTAAAGTAAATGATAATTTAGCAAATTTCTTTTTTGTTAAACATTCTTATGATCTTACTTGCCGATTAACCCATTGGAAAACTAACCTCCTGATAACTACTACCCTGAAAATTGCCGACCCTTCCAGACGACTAGTCTGTGTAGGGTTATTACCCTCTCGGGCAATCTCAGTAGGAGACTTCCTTTCCAGGGCAATTCCTCCTACGACAAGTAACTTCCAGGTAATAACCCTCCAGAGACTTAAGCGACAATTAAATTACGACCACTGGTTCACTTTATAGTTGATAACTATGTTAACATGTATTGGGGTACATTTTCGTTCCCTTCCACCCAAAAATGTGTGTGTGTGTGGCACGCCGTTTGGCCAATGATTCCGATGAACTTATGTTTGTTTGTTTGTTTTTTGCAAACAAAAAACCTAGTTTATCGCCGAAAACTTTCTTTATCAGTCGATACAGAGTTTGTCGACAAACGTAGTGTTTCGCTTGATAAACTAAGAGTATCGCTTTATAAACAGATTTTTTTTCGCTCAGTAAACAATGTTTTTCGAAAAAAACTGAGCTTATCCAAAAACAAAGTTTTACATTAAACTCAGTTTATCAAACGAAAAACGTAAGTTTCTCGATAATCGTGGTCAAATTGAACGCAATGTCGTTGCCCAGCGTATTACACGTTACAGGGTTAGCGCGTACGCCCAGATGTAATAATGAAAACCTACCAAATAAGGGGTAGTGAACAATGGGAACTGCATATGAGCGCACTTTGGTAACAAGAAGGCTCCACAAAGATCACTGGACCAATTTTGACCAATTACAAGCTTCAAAACTCAGGACAGTGGTCCTGAAAAGGACCGTTGGGTTGAATGGAAGCAAGAAGCACTGTATTAATTTACAGTTTTCTTCACAGTTTGTTTCTCTTGCCGTCTCCCCATTAACCTTATTTTAATCTCTCATTTTGCATTTCTCCCACGGGAACCTCTTCAGGATTTAACTGTCATTCATTTTCCTCCTCACATTTTTTCTTTCCTCTGCAGCATTTATTTCTAGGATCCACCCAAGCCCCCTCTCCTTTACTTTCTTGAATTTTATTCTTTTTTTTTCTTCTTCTTCTCTTTGTTCCCTCCTCCCTCCCTTCTCTCAACAAAGTCTTATCTCTCTTCGACTTACCTTTCCTTTGGGGGATTATTCATCCTTTCTCCATTGATTCCACATTCCATAGTCCACATTGTTCGTCAACTTCGTTCTTCTCTTGGTTTCATGAATCTTCACTTCTCTCTCCATGATTTTCCAACCTTCAACTTCTCCCTCTTCCTTCCACTGCCTTCTTTCTCCCCCTAACGATGTCCGAACATATTACTTGATTTTCACTCTATTCTTCCTTACCACTCTCTGTGTTCTTTTCTCTACCGTCTCCACTAGTGCAAATTCAACTTCCAGCCCATTACTGTTCCCCACTCTTCACTTTTTGCCCTCCTTACAGCCCCCATATGTCGCTTCCCTCTTCAGTTCTCATATTTCTAGGCTCTTCTGCCAAACAACGATCCGGTTAAGGACTACATACACATGGTGTCACCGCAAATCTTTCTCCCTCATATGCTAAGCCGGTCTTCCGTGTGGTCCAGTTGGATATGTGGTGGGACTACTTCACCAGGTTAAGCACCCTGCTCTTTGCGATAAATGAATGAAGCGGGATCTTTTACGTGCATGAGTTGTGACTCTGTCACACACGGGGACCTCCATTGTATGTTCTATCCGAGGGACAAAGTGTTTTGCCTCTTGCTAAAGGGGACGGTCTGATTGACACACAACATTGCTCAGTCCATACTCGGGCCGGAGGCAGGCGCGCTACCGACTGAGCCAACTCACCGGCGATATCGGCGATAAACTCAGTGTATCGGAATTATTTGGCAACGGCGCGACATATTTGCTTGATAAACTGCGTTTTTCAGTTGATAGACAAAGTTTGCCGATAAACTAAATTTATAGCTCAGTAAACACAGTTTCTCTCGAAAAAAATATTAACAGAAACTAAGTTCATCGACTGATAAGTCGACTGATCGACTGATATTTTCGGCTGTAAAGTAAGTTTATGGGAGAAAAAAAAAATGTTTATCGCAATTATTCTGCATATGGCGCCATAACTGTAACTCCATGGTTCGTATGAGTCTCACAGCTGCCTTTTCACATTGTGCGAGACAACAAACGTGGACGCGCGCCAGAATTGAGAACTTCATTCTCCATGGGAGAAGTATCTATTTTGCCTAGTCAGCTGCTAGTGTAGGTCTCGTGAGCCTCTTGCGTAGTATCAGTCTCGTGAGCTTGTTTTGATTAGTGTTGGTCTCCATATTGAAAACTTTCGCCCTAATTCACGCAGAAAATCCGACGTAGCAGACGCTGGAGAAAGTGAGTGCGTGTGGGGCGAGTGGCTAGTCGACACGTTAATGGGGGTGGCCTGCAGCACCGTGCCTGGAGGGACATCATGTTAACATAATTCCACGCGTAGTGTGTTGTGTGTAGGCGGCAGAAATCGGGTAAAATCTACAGTTGAGATATAATCTAGCACCTTATCATTCCTTAACAACATTATTTCAGTTGATTACCTGTGCACAACACGTGTATATAAGCACCCGATTGCAGACAGCAGGTGGCAAGCGACCGTTGCAACTACTTACATTATTACCACCTCCGAAGAAAATGCACCAGTCCGACTAGAGCCATCATCGAAAAATGAGAAGGAATGTGAAATATATTTGGTTGTTTTTGCTCCCAAACTTAGCAGTTATGTTGCTCATAAGGCTGCTACGTATCTAGATAATGTCTCACATACAACTGTATCTTGATATTGCATTGAAAATGATATTTGGCGAGAAACAAAAGCTTGAAATCACAGGAATTCACACTGCTGACGACGGCAGACAGTGAAGGTCAACGGCTCAAATTTTCGTTGGTAGTCTCGTCACGTGATAGCTCTGTGTGGATTGTACACGTTCCCTATGACAGCAATTGTGACTGGGTAGTCTAGCTTTACTGCTTATTTGCGTCAGGACTGCTCAACCAATGAACAAGATTCTTATATCACAAAAATGGGCAGAATCTCTACTTTCTAAAACCGTGCGCCCCAAGTTCATGCAACTTTCCGTTCTCGAGATATCCCGTGTGGAAGAATTGCAAGACGGAAAAATATGCTCAAATTCGTCAAATTTGGACTGTTCGCCATAAACAAATCTACTTAAAAGGTACTTTTCTGATCAAATTTGCGTCACGACTACAAATGTTACAATAATGATATATACACGTAAATAATCCCTAAAGTGTCTACATTCAGAATCCGGGCGCCCCAAGTTTGCTTCTTAAATAGTTTAAAAGTTATGGCAGATTTTGTGGGAAAATGCGTCGATTTTTGACCCGTTTTACGTGTTGTAGCGTTCGCGCGGAAGCGCGGCTTCGCAGATGACCGAAAGTTTTCAATATGGTGAGTTTTTTGTGCATATTGTCGAACTCATGGGCTTTATTTGCCTAGTATTGAACGCATGGGCTGTTTGATTCGTGAGCTGTGTAACTCGTGGGCTGACTAATGTAAATATTTTCCATATTTTCCACTTTCCATGGATTTTTAGTTAAGAGCAGATTCTGAAAGAGAAGATTTCTAAGCTTATGAAGTGATGCATACTCGATTCAAATGGACTCTCCTAACCTCTCTAAATATTAGAAGGAAAGCACACACTCTTGAAAAGTGTGAACTGAGAAAAATGGCTCTGAAGTACAGGGTCTATTAAAAGCGCTTAATCTTTACTAAGCCGTACTATACCTGTGAGAAGAATCGGGCAAAACGGCATGTAAACCACAGTTGTAGCAACAACGAACGGAATATTAGATTAAGCTGAAAATTCGCATGATCCATTAACACATTCTGTCCACGATTAATGTCAACTTTTAAAGCAGTAGCGTGATTGTTTTTTAAAAATTATTAGAGTTGAAAGTTAAGAGAGTTCAAAGGATTTTCAAGAATTGAAAAGGACCCTGTAAGACATACCTGATCACACTTCTCCACCCCCCCAAAGAGTTGTAAATAATTGCAATAAATGCAACAAAATGATATAATATATTGAAATATTAAAATTAGAATTATGATAGATGAACTGCAATCGGAAAATGTCGAACTGAGAAATTTATATTCTCTCTACATAACACACACACACACTAACACACACACACACACACACACACGCACACGCACACACACGTATACAAACAAACACACGGAACACACTTAAAAAGGCGCACACGTAGTGTGTAGATCAGAAAATATCGGTACACACCCTCAATGTCAGATTATTCTTGGCATGCATGTAGCAAAGAGTGGACAAAGATCTAAAAACAGACCTGAAAGACGAGACACTTATTTCATGAGCTTCGAATGTAGCAGTACACCGATGATCAAAGACTGTAAAAACATGAATCATCAAAAGACACTTTTTTCATCAATATCTGAAATAGTAAAGCTTTGTTTGGTTTGGTTTGGTTTTATTTCTGCCTTTATCCAAATCACACATAACAAAAGAATTCATGTATACATACGCTGTGAACATGACAATATTCAATGTATGAGACGTATAGCATAATATCACAAAAATGTTCAGAAGGGAATCGTGGAATAAAAAGTTAGATTATGTCAATAATGATTGATTATTCATTTAGAATATGTCATGTCGTTACAGTAAACGGATTTCCAAAAAAAAATAAGAAAGATGAATTCGAATGAATTGAATTTAGATTTGAGCATTCTTATCTATTATGACAATAACAAAGCAGGAGACCGCGATCATAGCAGCAGCTTCACATGGATCGAGGCCTAGGGGTAAAATACAAAACTTAAATTCGATTTGCATAACTCTATAACGGACGTGTCTACAAAATAGAATACATAATCAAATTCAATATATCGTAGAAATGTGAGGTCAAAAATAAAAGGTAAATTCAAAATTGTTATCGTTAATTTATTTTCAACAGGCATTCATTAAATATGATACTGTACTGAGACGAGTGCTGTGCTTCCGGTGCTGTGCATCCGGTGCTGGGCATGCCATGAAACACAACTTTGTTAGTTTAACGTTTGGGCATGTAATACATAATTGGGTATGTGTCTAATGTATTTTGTATCATCTATTTACATTTTTCTGTTTACAATATCAATTTTAATATGCAGCAAATTACTTTTATTTATTTACAACATGCATTGTTTTACTACAATACTGTGCTGAAGTGAGTGCAGTGCTGTGCTGTGCAGTGCTGTGCATGCCTTGAAACATAATTCTGTTAATTTAACGTTTCTGAATGTGATACACAGTTGGATTTGTGTCTAATGTATTTTTGTGACATATATTTGTCTGTTACATATTTCTGTTAACAATATCAATTTTAATATGCAGCAAATTACTTAACTCCTAATATGCCGGTATAAACTGTTTGGGAGTTAAAATAAAAACCCCAAATTCTTTTTTATCACTCATACATTGTTATGTTTCGATCCAAGAGATATATATTTTTATCACAAGTGCCTTAGAAGGGTATAATGTAGTGGTTGCCTTGATTTGCTCAGGGAGATTGTTCCAAACGTCTGGTCTATGGCGTCTAATTGACTTGTGAGCTACCATTAGCTTGAAATTGTGAAGATGAAAATCTTTGGGATGTCGAGTTGGGTAAGGGTGGACGCTGGAGATCACAGTGAATAGGTTGGGGAACGAGGAAGGAAGGGTAGTGGATGCGTATTTGTACATGAATATTGCGCATTGCAAAGTATGAATTTCGTATATTACAGAGTTTGCAAGATAATGTGAGTTTGTGCAAGTGCGGAGTGCTCTTTCTTGGAGAAGGTGAACTGTCTTGTTAGAATATAACCATAGCATATTCCAGTATGTTTCTCGATATAATACTACTCTTATTGTTTATATATTTATTCCAGGTAAGATTAGCATGAATAATTACACCAAAAAATTGGTAGACCTTTTTTTTTCTACAGGGGGTAACCCATCAATGTATAAATTACATTCAATATCACAAGAATGAACTTTACGAAATAATTGTATGAAATTAGTTTAATCAGTATTCTAAGATAATCTATTGCATGTAAACCAAGAAGAAGCTTTTCACAATTCAAAATTAAGTGTGCTGATAAGTATCTTGTTGCGACACGGATTGTCGCCTCCTCCTCGGGGCGACAATCCGTGACGGGCGCTGGCTTCACGGATTGTCGCCCCCGTCACGGATTGTCGCCCCGGGCTCGGGTGGTTCCTCCGGTGTTAATGAAGCTTTGGTGGGATGGGTATGACTGGTAAGTTATGCGTATGTGTGTGTGTGTGTGTGTGTCATGGGCGTAAAACCCGGGGGGGGGGGGGGATGGGGGGATGCCCTGTATAATCATCCCCCCCCCTGAATTTTGAAAAAAACAAATGGAGGAAGCAAAAATCCGATTGTATCAATTTTGGCATATTGCATGACGTTTGTACTCCGGCTTACAGACAGGTAACAGAGCTGAACAGTATTCTATCTTGTAGGAAAATGTATGCATAATTTTCTCAAGCGCTCGCTCGCTTCGCTCGAAAGAAAGAAAGTATCATTGACATACACTGTAAGGTATGGCTCAGACGTTGACTACGTCAAATAGTATAGGCCTACATGTAAACATGCTATGACGCGAGTAACTGGGGACAATCTACAAAATATGTACGAAAACAAACAAACAATAAAAAAATATATCGCCGTAATATCGACCCCTCTATATCCTAAATCATTCCTGAGAAACGACAGTGAGTGATGACTCAGTTAGGATACATCTATGGGCATACCCAGGGAATATCATGGGCGTCGAATCTATCTCGGCGGGGGGGGGGGGGGGGGGGGCAAAGGGGCATTTGCCCCGCCCCTACGAAAGTGTTTATGCAGACAAATCATTTATCCCCCAAGCAATTCCCGAGATGAGGACAAATCTCGAACTTTCTTAATGGAGAATTGTCAAAATACCGCCAGAACTATGCACCAGATCGTTGAATTGCAATCATAAACATGCAAAAGCTCTGCTATAGTGGATCCCTTTCGATAGACTTTGTAGACTTTTGAGATTGACGTTTATTTCCCTAATTTATCAAAGAGTGTGCAGCAGATCCCTCATATGCAGAGGCGTCAATGGGGGGGGGGGGGAGGAGGGATGGTTCCCCCATAAAAGTGGGACAAACAAAAGCCAAAAATATAGCTACAAACGGCAGTTTTTGGAGTGTAAAATGTCAAAATTGTAAAGCTCGCTCGCATTTAATCGCTATGCCATTCTCCTGATGTTGCTGCCAGTGATTGACAGCAGTTGCGCCCGGTGCACCCCCCTTAATTTCCAAAGCGAAAAATGTAGCTGCAAATAGCAGTTTTTGGACTGTAAAATGTCAAAATTTTAAAGCTCGCTCGCTTCTGTCGCTCGCATCTAATCATTATGCCATTCTCCTGATGTTGCTGCCAGTAATTGCCAGCAGTTTTCACCCGGTGCGCCCCCAATACAGCCACAAACGACAGTTTTGGGGACTTTAAAATGTCAAAATTTTCAAGCTCACTCGCTTCGCTCGCTCGCATTTAATCGTTATGCCATTCTCCTGCTGTTGCTGCCAGTAATTGCCGGCAGTTGCACCCGGTGTGCCCCCTTAATTTCCAAAGCGAAAAAATACAGCCACAAACGGCAGTTTAGGGACTGTAAAATGTCAAAATTGTCAAACTCGCTCGCTTTGCTCGCTCGCATTTAATCGTTATACCATTCTCCTGATGCTGCATGCTGCCAGTAATTGCCAGCAGTTGTGCCCGGTGCGCCCCCCCTTAATTTTTAAAGCGAAATATAGCTACAAACGACAGTTTTGGGACTGTAAAATGTCAAAATTTTAAAGCGCACTCGCTTCGCTCGCTCGCATTTTTAATCGTGATTCTCCTGATGTTGCAGCCAGTAACTGCCAGCAGTTGCGCCTGGTGCGCCCCCCTTAATTTCCGAAGCGAAAAAATACAGCCAATAAAAATCAATATCAACGTTTATGCCAGCAACAGCTTTCCCTCCCCACGCACAGCTATAAAACACACACGCAAAAAACTGACCTAATAAACACATTCTTCCATCACACACACACACACACACACACACACACACACACACACACACGCACATACACACACACACACACGGACACTAAATTGTCATGTGCACGCGCACATACACACTTCCTTGAAACCTCACCATTACTTTTTACATGGCATGTTTGCATGGATGTAGCCATGCAAGTTATGTGTTAGTATTTCAATGATTATGTCCACAACGATATTACCCAGCAAAATATGCTTCGAGGGCAGGCGACAATCTGTGCCGCCAGCCCTCGTCACGGATTGTCGCCAGGCGACCATATGTGACGGGGGCGACAATTCGTGCCGCCAACGCCCGTCACGGATTGTCGCCCCGAGCAGGAGGCGACAATCCGTGTAGGGGCGACAATCCGTGTCGCAACAATCTGTGGATCTCTATGTGGATAACATATAATTTGTATCGTCTGCGAACAAAATGAACGTTAAGATTGGTGAAACATTGGTTATATAACTGTATTATTAACATAGTTGAGAAATAAAGAAGGACCTAAGATAGACCTTCGTGGTACTCCACAATTTTTTTAATGTCCTGGAGGAACATGAATCAAAATCAACGTATTTGTCACGGTTAGATAAATAATCGATGAACCATAACAAATGTATTCATTGAACGCCGTGATGTTTTAATTTTGTGATCAATATATCAAATACCTTACTCAGGTCATTAAAAAAGTCCAATGATATGTTCCTTATTGACACAAGCTTCAACTATTTTGTCACAAAGGTATATAATGGCGTAATCTAGAGAATTATTTTTTTCTAAATCCGAATTAATTCGTAATAAGAATTTCATTTTCATTATAAAAAAAAAAAATCTTTTACAAACAATTTTCTCAAAAAAAAATATGTGGTATGCTTGAAAGTAGGAATATTGGGCGATATTTTTTTTAGTTGTGTTTGATCGTCTGTTTTATGGGTGGGAATCACTTTGCAATTTCAAGTGAGTTTGGGCAGCGGCCTGAATTGAGAGAGAAGTGGAGCATGCGTACTAGCGGGAGTTCGATAGAATAAATAATTTGTTTAAAGAGATAAACACTTTAGCCATCGTAACCTGAAGACTTGTTGGATTTGAGATGTTTTACAATGCTAACTATTTCATAGTATGAAGTTGGTGAGAAAAAAAAAAAGAGAATTACAAAGTGATACTGCAACTGTCGATTATATTCATAGAAGATTCTAAATTTGAAAAGAAATAGCAATCACATTTGGGGCCGCAATTTCATATCCATTTTCATTAATTTTAGAACAGGTAGTATGTTCTTTTTTCAAAAGATCCTAAATTACCTTCCAAAGTGAGGTTGTATTTGATCAATGCCTGTACAGTGACGGGGCGATCGTGAACTGCCCGGTAACGATCGCCCCGTCACTGTAAGCCTACAGGCATACTAACCTGGAAGCATTAAACTGCACATTACTTGAATATGAGACCATTCTGAATCAAATAATTTCACACAATAATAAACATTTAATGTACTCTTGAGTGAATCCCACAAGGATTGGAACAATGACCCCCAAGCATTCCCACTGATTCCCACTGATCAGTTACTAGCCATCCTCTTTAAAACTGTTATTATTTAATTTAGAGGGTAAAATATCAATATTATAATCACCCATACGATAAATATTTTCATTTTTACGTGCCACTATATTATGAGTATTGATTTCATTTTTTCCATATTTTGAAAAAAAAATTGGCTTAATTACATACTGATATAATATACGCACTTTGTAAACAGATTTCTAAAAAAATCTGATTTTGTTCCGTTGTTTTGTTTTTAAATAATGTTAGAAATAACATTATTACCATGAGAGATTACTCTCTAAAAAAAAATCGAGTAAAAAAGTTCACTCTAAAAGGATTGAATACAAAAAAGAGTGAATTTAGATTGAAATTGGAGTGAATTTGGAGTGGAAATGTTCATTTTCACTCGTTTTGGAGTGACCTCAGGGATCACTCCAACATCTTCGAGTGATCCTTGACGTCACTCCAAAATGAGTGAAAATTAACATTTTTACTCATAATTCACTCCAATTTCACTCTAAATTCACTCTTTTTTTAATTCACTCCTTTTAGAGTGAATTTTTTCACTCGATTTTTTTAGAGAGTACGTCACTTACGAGCAATAAAGGATATTAATGTCGCAACCCCTCAGGGCCAACCAGAGGAATTGTAGATACGCAATATCTTTTTCAATGTCTTCCTCCTTATTTGCTGGGGTGTAGTTGTCAAAAATCCAGATAAGTTCTCTCCGCCAGCCTGTGACTGTTATCATTTCCCGACGAATAGCCTCTGCATCTTCATATTCATTCTTGTGCGTTATTACAATTAACGATGGTGTACCTAGAAACACACACACACACACATAAAAAATACAACTTTTAGAGCGTAAGATTTACCGTTTTAAAATCATAGGGTTGATGTCTGATGGAGTGGCATTTCTCTCGGTGCTGGAGACCCATGGAATACTATTCACAAAATATTGGCCAGTTTAGGGAATCAGTAATCAAATAGCCTTAAGTCAAGTGGCGCAAAACAGTTCTGAGACAGAAATGAAATGTAACTATAACGTCAAAGGAACACAAGCGTCTTTGACACCATGTAACGATAAACTCGTGCTGGTAAACGCGGTTATGCATAGTTCTGAGGTGATTAGATGTCGGAAAGTTAAAAGGGTTCTTCTCGAATGAACTGTCTGTTTCTGTAAGCTTATTAATACTGCACTGTATTACAATATTTATCAACCTTCTACAATCACGAACTGAATGAAAACAGTCTCCACGGCACTCATTTATTTTTGTCTCGAGGGTCACATGAAGCTCTTCAAATTAAGTTGAAATATAAAAGAGCTCATGTTCGTTTTTTTTTAAAGTTAGTATCATCTGAAAACACATTATGTCGTGAAAAAAGAACACATCTAATCTCTAACACGACTGCACAAGTGCGTATCACAAAAAATAGCTGAACACTTTATTCTACACTTAGTCAGCATTTGGTAAAGAAGACAGCATTATCCTGTAGAGATTCCTGGACCTTGACTATGAGCGTTATGCAAATTTCTTATTCCGGTTATTTTGCTTTAGCAGTTGAACCATGTTTTTCTCTTGGTTCTATTGCGAAGTGGACCATGATAACTTAATTAAAATGAATACAATCTGTAGTTATTGGAATAAGATGAGTTTGGCAATATGAATTTATACCACATTAACTGCTTCGTCAAGCATGGATTCTGAGATACATGGCTGATGATGTGTAGGGTACTACGTACTTACGGGTTGGAGACAGCGCCATTAAACGACAACATTTTTCGATGAACCTCATCGCGTCTTCTCCGGTGTCTGGCCTGACAGTATCAAGAGATCATGTGATATTGATTTGATTTTTTTTTATTCCAAAAAGTTTACATTTGATATGTTGTATCTTGTTTCTTTGTCTTTAAACATGTCAAATAAAAGGAAATATACATTTGGGATCTGGAAGAAAACGAATTGAATGACCTATAAAAGAAATAACTCGTCTCCAAAAATTACCTTTTCGCCTCCTCGATCATAAACTCGAGAACGTCTCCAAAATATGATAACCTCGGACTGCATTAAACATATATTTCTCCCACTAGACCGTAGGGCATATACGACAAGGATCGACCGGTACTTCTTAAACACTATAGTAGGTCCATTCATTTCACTCCCCTGCTAACAACAATTTATAGCTGCTCCATAATGTTGCCTCGAAAACTCGCAAAAACGTACTTCTCATATTAAGGCAGAAAGAACCGTCTGGTGAATCTAGGAAAGTATTATTCTCTCCAAATCAAAACACTTACAGTTGTTAGTATGAATAGAAACGTGTAAGAAAAAAAAACACCCTTACTGTAGTCCTTATAAATAGATGTTTGTTATTACATTTTGCTATTTTCCTCTCGGCTTTTATGGTATTATGTTTGGAAAGCGTGACAACAGAGTTCTTAGAAAAGTTTGGATGAATTCCACCTATCTGGCAAAATCGTCTGAGTGTATAATGAGGGAGGGGTATTTCCTTACCATCTCCCTATGGTGACATCGAAATTGCACCATTTCTCAAGTTTCTTGCTAAAAGTAGGGGATTGCTGTAAGGGATTAATTATGTCAGTGAAAAGGCCTATGCAATGCATATAATGCATTTTCATTTTATGTTGGCTTGTGGTAATATCATCAACACTACTATGTGGCCAAACGAATATCTGAATATCTGTCATATAGGTGGTACTTATAAATATTTGCTTAGAAAGGGAGACTGCATTATTAAAAATATCTGGGAACATGATCTACAATTAATCTCTCACCTGTGATGATAAACATACACAGCGCAATGACACATTGCATCCTTTCTTTTGACAAGGGTCATGTTATTAACCGTAAATATGCCATCTGGAAACAAAAAAGACAGAGCAGAAAAAACAAGAAAGTTATCATTTTGATTGTTAAACACATCATTATATCCATCGCAATTTGTGTATTTATTTTGAAATTTATACGACATACAACGAATTCGCAAAACATAATTGTTTAAGATGTCAAATTTGACGGCTACGTTTATACTGACCGTCATCTCACCATCAATTTGGAGCAACTGATTTGTAATACTAACAAACTAAAGTCCTTTGCAGACTTTCTCTTTTCTTCTTTTTCTTTAACCAAGGATTGTTTTCGAAGTGATAGCTCTTCAACAGTTTGTTTACAAGCTTTTATTCACTCGTGAAGTGAAAAATCAATGCAAAAATACGATAGAAGAGTGTGAGAAGCGGACGCCACTGCACAAATTGACCAACCTTTTGAAAAAAGTTTATCTTTGACGCACTTGACATAATCATACTAGTAATAAAAAAAAAACTTTGTTGATAGGATGTGGTAGTGTAAAAGCACTCACATATTGACGGTGACTGCGTGGAAAGTATATAGTAATAATAACGATGCACACACTGACAGTGGCACATTTTTTTGGGGGTGCGCATCACAAGCTAGACAGTCGCAGGACTCATACAGTCCATGAGTTACACAGCTCACAAGTCATACAGTCTATGAGCTACACACTCAATAAAAAAGACGTCCACGAGCACGACATTATGTTAAAGGGCTCTCTAGCTATAAACGGTCAACGAACTGGTAAACCTTCTCTGCCTAAAATGTTCCTCGTCACATTGCTCGTGGGCCTGATATACGTGTCTAGGTATGTGACTCGAGGGCTGTACGACTCATGGGTGTACGACTCATGTTATTCAATACGTCCAGTTCGTCGGCCGCATGAATCGCTGTTACCTAGCTCTTTGGATGTTTTTGCTTGTTTGTTTTGTTTTGTTTTTTGTAGGTAACATGTAGAAATGAGTGATTCCACGATTAATAACTGAATTTCCTGTGACAAGTGTACTCACGCATTTCGTTCATAAGGCATTCCAAAGTCTCGGAAGAGAAGTCTGCGATTCCACAGGTGTCAATTAAATCAATTGTTCCAGTCAATATGTGATTGGTCTTCCCTCCTGGATGTTCTACGTACCCTTTGGCGTTTTCGATTAAGTATTTTCCTGTCCATTGAATGTAAACAGAACCAAGAACAGTTACACCTTCAGGGAGAGGAATAAAGTTCTTTCTTCCTCTCTATCTCTATATCTCTCTATATCCGCAGCTTTGACAATGTCTGCCAGTGTTCCTTGGTCTTTTGTCCTCATGATTTTTTTTTTTGTTATTGTCATAAACACAAATTTCTTATCTAATAGAAGAGAATGTGCACAAAGGCAGGCACACACAGACACACACGCACACACACACACACACACACACACGACAGACTATGCATAACACTAGCTGCTAAGCATTCCGTAACCTTCAGCATGCATAAAAGAGAAGCAAACATAAGTCGTGGGGGGGGGGGGGGGAGATAAGTGGTTTTTTTTAGGGGGTGTCGGGATGTCAGGGTACAATGTACATAATCATCATATAATTAATGACGGTGCAACTAAAAATGGGCATAGCGTTACGGCAGACGTAATGTTCTCTCAGTCTCTCTTACTTATATGCACTATGCTTACATTCTACAGTGTAGCCCTTTCACTAATCTTACTGATTTATCTGTGAGCTGGTAAAGAATCTATGGTCTAGGTGTTGGAGTATGAACAACGACATACAACAAATCGTCGAAACTTAATGATAGGTCTGCAGACAAAAAACATGGGTTTGACAATATTGGTTGCATTGTAACAAGTGTTTATTGAAATTGTATAATTTTTTCCACAACCCCCCACCCTAAAAAAAAAGAAGAAAGACCAGTCGCATTACCGTGAGAGATTTAAAAAAAAATATGTACATCTCTACCCCTCAAAAAGCAGCAAAATGAATATCTTTTACCAGTGAGAGCACGCTTCAGCGAGTTGATGAGACACGATCTGCCAGCACCACTTTCACCGAACAAACCGATGTTCACCTTTGATTGGCTTTCAAAAGGTGTTGTAAACCACGCCATGCCCGGTACATAATCCTGTATTTTTCGTCGAAAGTCGTCGCATTCTTTCTGTAAACTGTTCACTAATGATAAAACAGACCATTATGCTGATTGACCAGATCCTGTGGTTGCCATGTATTTGCAGACTATTCTAAGCACTAAGAAATTGCCTATATCATCCAAAACAGAAAATCTTTGACACTCTATAAGGTGTTGTGAGCGATGTATAATGCTTGTCTTTTATAGTGAAACCTTACTAAATTCATCCGACCATATACTTCCACAATTCCTTCTCTTCACTCGACCTTGTTAATCTATTTTTTTTTTTTTTGGGGGGGGGGGGGTCGGCGGTATAAAAGAAAAGTGATCATTCTCCATTGGGAAATTAAGTACCTTACAAGTGAAAAAGTGAGTAGCATCACGGTTGGTACACTGTAAAGAAGAAACTGTAATCACATTCATTCATTCATTCATTTATTTCCATATCAAAACATAACATCTACAAATATCAAAATACAATTGCCTTAGAACATTTATACATTTTGAATGGAGGGATCATAGAAAGCACACAAGAGGCTTGTTGGAAACGATCCCCTACAAACAATTATCAATACATTTCAACTAAACAATTATCATACAAATTCATTTGATAAAACAAATGTCAAAGATACAATGAAAAGAGAAGAAAAGAGACAGAGGTGGAAACAATGCATACTTATACTTACAGTTTCAGATACATTTCATCAAAAATATGTTTTTTATAAAGCCTTTTAAATTGACGTAAGATCTTGCTACTCTTGAGTGTTGGAGGAAGAGTATTCCAAAGAATAGGGCCATGGTAAAAAATGGAGGATTGAGTTTTTGAAATCCGGTTTAATGGTGTGTGAATATTTTTTGCATTCCTGGTATTATAATTGTGTATAGAACAATTCAAAGTGAAATGGTTGTGAAATACTTCAGAAAAAAACATTGTTGGAAACTTAAAACATAAAAATCATACTTTCCAAAGAAATAAATTCTTGAACAGGTAAAATTTTCATCTTAAGAAATAATGGCTTACTGGGAGCTAAATATGAAGAGTTGGTTATCAAACGAATACTGCGTTTCTGTAATTTATGAATACGATCAATATTTTTCTTTGTAGTAAAACCCCAAACAATACTCCAATATTTTATGTGAACTGAAACAAACGAATAATACAGCATCTTTAAAATATTCTGTGGAAGAAATTGTAATTTGTACAGAACACCAATACTTTTCGATATTGTTGAACATATATGATTCACATGAGAATTCCAGGACAATTTATCATCAATAAAAACACCCAAAAATTTTATATCATATACTCGTTTAATTTCCTCATCTCTATACATCAATTTCAAATTACTGTCAATTTTAGTTCTTGTTCCAAATAATATATAATTGGTCTTATCAACATTCAAAATCAATTTGTTTACCGACAACCAATTTCTTATACAATTAAGTTGAACATTCATATTATGAAATAATGTCTTTGGGTCTGTGCCTTTACAAAATACACTTGTGTCATCTGCAAATAATATGTAATCTACATCATATGTTGAATACGGCAAATCATTTATATACAATAAAAAAAGAAGAGGCCCAAGAATAGACCCTTGTGGTACTCCACATTTTATTTCTTTAAGATTAGAATGAACACCATTAATATTTGTTAATTGCTTACGATTTGAGAGATAACTTGTAAATAATTTTAATGGAGTGCCCCTCACACCATAATAACATAATTTTTGTAACAAAATGAAATGGTCTATAACATCAAATGCTTTGGTTAAATCAATAAATACCGTTAAAGCATATTCTTTATCATCTATAGCCTGATTTATCTTATTAATCAGTTGTAATATTGCCGTTTCTGTTGAATATCTCTGCCTAAAACCATATTGATTACTAATAAGTATATTGTGTTTATTCAAAAATTCTATTAACCTATTATAAATACATTTTTCTAATATTTTCGAAAATATAGGCAATACTGATATTGGACGATAGTTATTCACATCAGTTAATTGTCCTTTTTTATGTATTGGTGTGACTCGTGCAATTTTCATTTTTTTCAGGGAAAGTACCAGTACGCAAACATTCATTAGAAATAATACATAACGGAACACAAATCAATGAAATAACACATTTTACCACCTTGATATCAATATCATCAATACCAGAGCTGATGTTGTTCTTCATGTTATTAACTATAGTTATTATTTCATCATTTGTTATAGGCTTCAAAAAAGAGTATTACTATTTGGCATTTTCAAATAATCTTGAAAAGACTTATTCTCATATACATCATTTTTTAAATCTTGCAATTTTGAACCAATATTAACAAAATATTCATTGAATGTGTTCACAATATCTTCACTATTGGTAACTTTTTCATTACCGAAATGAAGAGACTCAATAACAGTATTTTTCTGACTTTTATACAAAATATTATTAATCAATTTCCAAATACTCTTCATATCACCTTTTACTTTATCAAATTTCCTATTAAAATAATCTCTTTTAGCTTGTCGTATCTTCATAGTTACATAATTCCGACATTTTCTATACATTTCCTTTCGATACAAAGTGGGATTCAAAAGATATTTCTTATACAATTGTGATTTTTTATGACAAAGCTTTAATAAATCCTTTGTTAACCATGGTTTTTTATTTCTATTCTTTGGACAAAATAATTTCTTTGGAAAACATTCTTCATAATTTTCTTGAAATATTTGCAAAAAGATACCGTAATTATCATTTACATCATCTTCAACAAAAACATTTTCCCACCGTATATTAATCATCTTCATAAAAAACATCCGTAAATTAGATTCATTAATCAAACGTCTCTGATTTTTACATGGCAACACATTCTTGATATAAGTAGGGTCTGATAGAATAGCAAAAATCGGTAAATGATCACTGATGTCATTTACAAGAATGCCTGACTGTATAGGGATAGTTACATTTGTAAGGATATTATCTAACAAAGAAGCAGATGTTTGGGTGATACGTGTAGGACTATTGATAACTGGTTGCATATGAAAACTTAACAACAAATCTAAAAATAAATTAACCTTATAATTAACATTCAGTTTTGTTAAATCGACATTGAAATCACCCAAAATAAAACAATTGCATAATTTTAAGTCGATCTTATCCAATAGAATTGTAAAATCTGTAATAAAAGCATCAATATTTTGACATGGTGGGCGGTATATAACACCTATAACAGTTTTTTTACAGTGAACATTACTAGGGATTTCTACAAAAATGCTTTCATATGACTCAGAAAAAGCTGTTAAATCATCTCTTACAAAACATTTCAACGACTCATGTGTATACACACCTGTTCCACCACCTCTCTTATTTTTCCTATTATTACAAAAAAAAATTATAACTATCAAGGGAATACATATCTATTGATGAGGATGAATTCAACCATGTTTCTGTTACTCCTACAACTTTAAATCTATGACTTATACTACTGAGACAGACATTCATATTTTCAAAATTGCACGGTAAACTTCTGCAATTAAAATGAACTAAGGAAAATGAGTTTGAATATACATCCCCATACTTTAGATTAAATTCAGAAACATCAAGGTAAGTATTCAACAAATCATTACTACTCATTGCATTGGCATTATCCATTTTGAGGTGATTGGGGTTATTGAGAATAAGACTTTTTACACTTTTTGGGTACTGACAGTAAAACTTTCGACATTTTTTAAGGCAAAATTTCATACAGTGTAATTGTGCATAGATGAACATGCATGTATCATGACTAACTGAGTTTCCAATAGAACAGAGGTTAGAAATAGAATGAAGAGAAAGTACACTAAAAACAAAATATTGACACATTAAAAAACTGTTATTTTAAACAAACATTACAAACTAACAACCAAATTGTGATCTCAGAATGACAATGATAAGCTGGGTAGGAGCACTGGATTGATCATATATTAAAGTTTACCAGGAAAAATCAATAGCAGGAGGCATATCAGAAAAAAGAAAAGAAAAAATCACTGTTACATTTCTGTGAAAATACCCTAACGCAATTTCTTCAGGTCCTCTTCGCAGGTGATCAGCTTTGTTATGTTTTTCCCCCCAGATGCAGCGACAAGAGCTATTATGCGTCCGTCTGAAGACCAGGCCGATTTGACGTTTTCTGCACTGCGAGCCATCGAGAGAAGTTTTTGATTTTTCAGGGTCAGGTCTTCCACAATCACAACTCCTGTTCCTTTCAGCTTTCTGCGGTTGGCAATGATTTCCCTCCTTTTTCTGTAGCTGGACAGCTTGACGATGATTGGGCGGGGATGAGCTTTCCGGTTGGATGCTCCTTCCGAAGGGTGGACCATCGTTGAGGGTGATGATGCGTCTCGCACCGATCCTGTGCGATGAGAGCGATCGATGTCCTTCATCGGATCCAATGACACACCCAGCTTTGACCTGATGATGTCAGCAGCTAACGTGTCAGTATTCTCCCCTTTTCTCTCTTGCAGGCCGAAGATGCGGATACATGACCTCCTGGAATACTGCTCCTGATTGTTCAGAGAGTTTTCCAAGCGTGTGTTGTTTTGTTCCAGCTTGGCTATCTTATCCTCCAGGACTTTCACTTCTTTGTCTTTTTTCTCCAGATTTTGTTTCAGGTCAAAGACTTCGCCTTGAATGGTTTCCACTTTTGTGTAGATTTCGCCAAGTTTCTTTTCGATGGCATTGCAGACAATGGACTCCAGCAGGCTGGCAAATTCCTGATTCTTGACAAGGTATGTCGTCACTTGGCTTGCAATGGCAGCTGTTTGCCTGGTGTTCAGCTGAGTTGCCATTGTGCTGGATGTGAATGGCAGGATTTATAACTAGAGCAGGAACAAAAGCTTCAGTGGAAAGGCGATAAGCTGGCTTCCAGAGAGAAGGTGGCTTGAAATCCTTACATGAAGATCAGTATATGGGACCAGCACAGAAATTTCCTTTAATCATTGCTGTACACTTGCCTCAAGTTCCAATCCAGAATAACTCCAAATGGGAAAGAATTAGAGATCCAACATAGTCCCTGCCTGTCTTGGTGTTATTCCTGATGAAGGTACAGTTTTCAATTTGTTGTTTAGGGCAGATAAACCAAGTAAAGTTGAGCTCAATTACAGACACAAAAATTACAGGACTTCAATGAAGGCCGCCATCTTAATATTGTATTATATAATTATAAAGTTAACACATTTTTTAAGGAAGTATTTTTCCGGCTTTAAATGGTGAATCACATCACTATTCTTTTCGGGAAAAAGGGAAATAATGATAATAGAAATAACCTTGGACTATGATTGTCTGTATCCTATCATAAGAGACGTTATGAAATTGTGTAAACGTTTTTTGTTTTTTGTTTTTTTCATACCGGGTAAGAGTTCCTCTTCTTCTCTGTATATTCTCCGCCAGCAAGGATTCCATCCACATCCTTTGAAACATGACATCAACAACAATAAAACAAATATGAAATTGTTCTTGTGTGTATCATTTTATAATATTTGATATGCTGGACACTCTAACTACTTATTTGCCCATACTTGATAATATTTTATATGTTAAAATTTACCATCGTAAGGTTACACATTCCTTCACTCATAGTTGTGAATTCTATGGTATACGTTATGAAGCTTTCATTCTGAAGTGACATGAAGAGCAAGTTATATCATAATAACTCATACGACCTTTAAAAGGGTAGGCCAGAGAACAGGCATCTTACCACATTCATTGTTCGGGTTACATTGAGTATGGATTAACAAAATCGAATCGCGATACCTTTTTGTGGTAGGTAGTCCGGATAGTGTTTCTGAAGACATTTTCCAACGAGGAGAAATGCGATGAAAAAGCAAACAGATATACCAATGACGAGTCCAATGACAAGACCTAAATTGCCACGTTTCCCTGAAATATGACGTGGAAACAATCAAACATGTAATCATCTCCGTATAACATTTGCAAGAAATTATTTGTAGAGAGTGTGAGAGAGAGAGAGAGAGTGAGGGAGAGAGGTGTCTTGGCAACATCACAATATCTATTTTTTTTTTTTCAACGCCGAAAAAACAATTTGGAATAATATGTGAATTTGCCAAAAAACAAACAAACGAACAAACACACACACACACACAAGAAAAGTCGTACTCACTGATTTTGCGTAAGGACTCAATATAGGTTAAATGTGTTAATTCAGTCAATCTTAGGCTTTTCGTACCTTCTATTAGAGGAATTCCTCTTGTACATTATTCTAAAGATTGGGATCATAAAAGGTCATTTTGTTGTTAGCATATTTTTTTTTTCTAGAACCTCTGTATACTTTGTAGAATGTTGTAGTGTGATTAGGTTTGTCTTGGAGTCCCCTTTTCATATCGTAAAAAGCCATTTTAACAATCATCAATTTCAACTCCAATGACTTTTGAAATATAGGGTGCTACTGCTTTGAAAGTTGGTGTTAGTCATGGACAGAACGAGCCAATATAGCAAGATTAAAGGGTGTGTACAGTTCTGGTCGAGGTGAGGATTTAGCTTTTAACATTTTGTGAGATATTCAGAAACCACTCTATGAGATGTCAAAGAGCATGCAATTCTAAAGGGTATCAAAAGTTTATTTGATGAAAATCGGTTTTGAAATGGCTGAGATATCAAAAAACAAGGTGAAACAAAGAGATCATAATAAAGTTGTGGCATGTCGCCTTTTATTATTATCACTTTTTTGGATATCTCAGCCATTTCAAAACCGATTTTCATCAAATAAACATTAAATCCTTCTTAAAATTACATGCTCTTTCATATTTCATAAGAGGTTTCTCATTTTCTCACTTAGAAATGTTCAAAACATGAATCCCTTACCTCAACCAGTACTGTACAGTCTCTTTAATTTCAGCTTAATTTTAACAACATCGTCACATACGAGTCTCCTATCTCATTTATACACAATTTTCCAACGCGTGTGAGTTTGTCTTATATTTAGACAGGTTAGGAAAATCCATATGAATCGAGTTGAACATCATAGAATTATTTTGCCCGTAACTAAAAATCCATGTCTGGCGGCTTTTTCGTGGTTTTAGTGATGCAGGCCACACGACAGATTATCGGAATACACATCGTAAGAATTTGCACTGTTGAAAAAAAAAAAGACTCTGAATGATGGAGGTAAGGTGTACCGTTTTCACTGTTTTTTGCATGTATTGTTAAATAGAAAAGAAGCTTGCTTGATTGGGTTGACTTAACAATAGCATTTTATACTTATTTCCATATGAATGCATATGTGTGTGCGTGTGTGTGAGCATTTGTGACCGTGCATCACAAAACTAACAAAGAGTCGAAACCCTTGATTTCAACTGAGGACTCAAAAAAGGTGAAATTGGTCAACCGAATCAATCTTGAGTTGGCATTAATCATGGATAGAAAATGTGGTAAGTCGACATGCTCAACTTCAGCAATGGGATGCATCGCGCTAATTTCTCGAGTCGTTTTCACATTAGCAAATAGCGCGCTACTATCCCGCTATTTCAGAAATTTCCCGAGTTGGACTCGAGAAATTTTCTCGATCAGACCGATACAATCAGCGCGTTAATTTGTGTTCACGTTATCAAAAAGCGCACTATTTCGAAACATCGGGCTGATGTGAAAACGCCTATTGTTGTTGCTCCGGTGGTTACATCCTGTGTTTTGTCCTTTACATTGCACAGCTAGCACGACTCGGTAAAGATTAAGCGCTTGAATAGACCCTGTACTTCACAGCCTCTTTTCTCAGTTCGCACTTTCCCAGAGTGTGCACATTGTTCTAGCATTTAGATAGGTTAGAGGAGTCCATTTGACATGAGTTACACACAATTTTAAAGCTTAGAGTCTGCTCTTCAAGAATCTGTCCTCAACTAAACATCCATGTCTGGCGACTTTTTGTTGGTTTTGTGATGCAGGGTCACATTTATAACGTTAACTCTGTGATGGTTAATTACAATAAATCCCAGAATAAAATTAAAATTACAACATGTGTTAAAAGATTTTTACTTGATCATGAAAGACAATTTTGTATTGGCGCCATATCTTTTGGAAAGAAAAAAAAAAGAGTGACGAAGGTTAATAAGCCTGAAATAGGTAGAACGGTGATTTCTGGGGAAGACGTTCCATTTAGTGAGTCTCCAGTAGCCGTGCATATGAAGGTTTGCTCCGTCCCGTGTTTGACTAAAACAGTGATTGCCTCGAGCCTTTCGTATGTGTCATCAGAAAGTCTTGTCTACTGCGAAACAACAGAATGTATTCCTTTTCCTGTCTCCTCGATCCACAGCATTGAAACGTTAGGCTGGAATCCACGTACGACGCACGTAAGGTCAAAGGAAGAAGTGAGGGAGGGAGTTTGGTAGGTACACCGGCTTGGATTTGGCTCGCTTCTATCGACGCATTCCTCGATTTCATGTGTTGATGCCATTGCTAGGGAAACAAGAAATAACATGCTTATCTGGAGAATAATTATTTGCCATCTAACAATTACTAGCAACTCTTCTTTTTTTCAAAGATTTGTTCTATGTGGTTACCAAATACGTCACCAGCACGAACGAAAAAAAGTCAAGAATTTGCCGGACTATAGGCATGCGATTGGACTACTAAAGTCCATAATAAAATTGGGGGAGGGGGTAGGAAGATGATGGAGTACACACAAACATTCCAAACATGAATATCTACAGAATTTCTAAAAAAAAAAAAAAAATCATACAAATTCACATGTGAAAACGGATCCAGATATCTACAAGACAACATAGAATAAAGACATTCTTATTTAGAAAACACATTGAATTGTATTTTTAGACAAAAAACTTTAGCTGCAGTTGCATTTCTATAATGCTAAGGATTTATAACTTTTTTTAAGTAAAGACGGAAATAAAAAATGATGAAAAACCAAGACAGACTGGAAATTAATTCAATAAAGAAATATTCAAGTAAACAAGCTGACACATTGATATCTGTCTGTCGAATGCGCTTTATTAGCGGTGTGTTTAATAACTTATAAACTCAAAACAGGATTGATCGTGCTCACAGTATTTGTGAAGCTTTTCAACTCGGGGTCAGTAACAGGAAGGACACTTTTGTAAGTACACACACTTCTCTTTTTAGATAAAATTGACTTTCATAATCTTTAATTACTAGCTTCTGGTATTCTATTCTTCATGATTTAACAAGCTTGTCGCCAATACTAATTAGGTCACATGGAACGTAGGTCGGGTTTGCGGCTACTCTATCCACGTGATGTCAAGTTTAAAGCAATAATATTGTTGTCACCCCTCATGGAAAAGAACGCTTCAATTGGGAATAGCTCCTGGTGGTACCTTTGACCGACTACTTCTAACGTATATAAAGTCGGACTGGTCAGCATACTATCTGAATGATTCCTAGATGCTGAAGACCATACTAAAATGAATGATCCCGTTGAGAAGTTTGAGAAGAGTCTCAAACTTATATAAACTCAATATTCATTATTTTTATTCTGGAAAAATAGGATAATATATCATTCCTCGATATAGAGAAGTTGAGGGGGTACATATATTATATATATATATATATATATTTTTTTTTTTTTTTTCTTCTTTTTTTTTGAGAGAGAGAGAGAGAGATCACCGCCTAATTGCCGCCAACAGATTGCCACTCACTGACAACATAGGTGCACGGAGAGCAGTAATTGACGTTCTCAAGACCCGGTCAGATCTATTATGGAACCGGTAACAGACCTGATTGATTCGATATCTTTATGGAGAACTAGAACAACACTTGCTATCACTATTGTGCGCTGTTTCCATGAACATCCTCATTCATTCTTAACTTTCTTTTATGATATATTACAATTATCGTGTCTTATAATGTCCAATACTGACAAGTGAACATGGTGACACTTTCGCATTTGTATAGTTATCTTCACTGAATTGTTGTTAAAAAAAAATCATTTGAAAGTTGCTCGGAGCCTTCGATACAAGCAATTACTCACAGAAAACTATCATAAGGGTGGAATTCGAGGAAATCTCGAAATTCTGAAGCACCAATTCACAACGATAGAGACCCTCATCTCCCACTTCTAAGTCAGTGATGATTAGGTTGAAGTTTCTGTCAATGTCAAAGCGTTCCTCACGGCTGACGAAATTCCCGTCAGGAATGCCTTGCCAGTCGACTGCTCAGGGTTTGAAATGTGCACCTTGCCCCAACACACAAAGAGTGGCTCATCATGGAAGTCACATGGTAGTCGGATGTCTTCCCTTTTCCATCCTTGAACTGTAGGAACGGTGTCTACCACTGGGGCTAGACGATGGAAAGTGTGTATATCAGTTTTGTGCCATTTATGCATGTTATACTTGCACGGTTCATGATAGGAACAGGTTGCTTTGGGCATCACACAAATTAGATAACTCCAAACAAATAAGATAATGATATGCAAATTCATGGATGCGTTAGTTTCTCCTACAAGCCTACGGCATAAAATATGACTGGGTTTGAATGTTCAGTGTTTATAATGAAAGGTCTCGTAGAAAATACATTCCATATGTTTAGCTTTTAAGACTGTTTAGACGTTGGAATACCTCCCAGTTGGGGGGGGGGGTGATTGAAAAAGTACCGCGCCACTTTGAGAACGACAGAGTAGCAAGAGAGAGAAAGAGAGAGAAAGAGAGAGAGAGAGAGAGAGAGAGAGAGAAAGGTCCTTCAAAGTTTTTGCTCAGTTTGAGAACCAAGCTGCGATTTTACCAGATATTCGTCAGACGCGCCTAACAGGTTTCTAAATAACGGATGTTTGATTTTGTAAAAATGCATGGAGGTTGACTGTGTTGTGCATAATTTTGGATTATTTTATTTACAAAATGATATAACATATTTGTAAAGTCAAAATATTTAGTGTAAATCGATAAAATGATCGATAGCAAGTTGAGGATTTTGACTTTAGTAACGCTTTCTCGTTGGTCTGACGTCAAGTTCGCTTGTAAAAAAATGACTAAAGTTGCATTGATTATGTTTAAGCATTGTTGATTCATGAAACTGGAAATTGATATGAGGTACTACAAGATATCATAAATGAAGGTTCTGTTTCAAAGAAAGACAGTTAAATGGACCCGCCAATCAATCGTCATTCTATAATATAGTCACCGTGGTTTGGTATTGCGTGCGCGCAGCCAGCGACTGCGTCGCATCATCGTACTAATCAAATTTCCACCAATGCATTTCGGTATCCTGGCTCACTTTCATCACGGTCGAACTTTCCAGATACGTCACACGCTTCACACACAAATGAGACTGGTAAAACGATTCCTTACAAAACCCTAGACAGACAAAAGACATTTTCTACCCTTTTCTTTTTTTTTATTTGATGGGGGGGGGGGAGGGGGCAGATCAATCACTCGCAGGTAATAGACAGTAGGGTTGAATTTGAGAAAACCTTCAAATTTCCAAATACAAGCTGGCAATGGTAGCGGCCCTCATCTTTCACTTGCAAGTCGGTGATGACGAGACTAAAATTTATGTCCATTTCGAAACGACCCTCCTTGCTTATGAAGTTCCCATCGAAGAAAAACGCCTTCCTCGTCTGTAGCTGCTGATTTGAGCTGCTCTCCATGACCTACAATACGGCGAATGGCTCTTCCTTGAAGTTACATGGCAGTCGAATGGTTTCCCTCGTCCATACCCGAAAGGTGGACACAGTTCCTACTACTGAGGCTAGGAGATGAAAACGTGAGAAGAGTACCCCCCTAAAGTTTGTTAGTTAAACAGGAAAAGTAACTTTATTGTTAATCTGGTCGTTAAATAATTGATTTATTATTTGTTACCTTTCAAGGGGCACATGGGGGTGCAAAAACTCGTTTTGACGTTTCTTGGCTTTTGTAATGACGCATCACAAAATAATATGTATACGAGAATTTGATGGTGGATAATACTTGAAAATGTACAAAATGCCATCTTCCCTTGTTAGATTTACACTCACCGTACTATAACCTACACTTCACCCCATTTATCATCAGCAATACACTGCGCTAATGCTTTACGTTTTTTACGGCCTATGGTGCTTCTCAAGATATTTACTAATTGTAACCAGATACTATAAGGCTATCAAGGTTATAAATACAAATTGCATTTTGACCTGCCACATGTACTTGTAACAAAGATTTCTCTTTGTAATTTCTTTCATTCATTCTGTTTTGTGTATGGTGTCAACAAATACCGTCACACTGCGTTACTGTGAATAATAGCTTCCACCTACTTGCAATTCACATACTCACATGGGGGATCAATGTTCACGTGGCTTTCGTAGTGTGAATATGTGTCGTTATGTTCCACATGCTATATTATGACTCGGGTGAACAAATCGCGACGCCGCCGTTCAGTTGCAAGGTGCAGACTCTTCCTTGTTTATGCACAGGGCGCATCCGTTACATTCTTAAACGCACACAGTGCACACTAACACAAAGATTTACACGTGATCAAAATGGGAGTGAGTCCGACACGTGTAGCTGACTTGTAAGTGGCATTTCTTTCGGACTCTCGGGACTTTCATGGGGATGCAAATTAGCTCCTAGCATAATTGACCACAGGGTTGAAACATTGACATTGCTTGCAAAAGAACTAGCTTGCAAACGTTTGACTCTGTATGTATGGAAAATATTACTCTTACCTTCTGTAGCGGTATAATAGATCACAGAGACCGTCACTGTTAGTAACAGAACTGCGCTCTCGTAGTTTCTGTCCATTTTACTCGGAAGGAATTGGTGTGCTACATGTCCAAAATAAGACAAGCTAGATGACTAAAATATCGTCAAAGCCCGTCAATTGATTTGCCTTCCCTTCGCCTGGGAACTAGAGGAAGTAAAAAATCGTATACATACTAAACACCCGATACGTGATCACTAGACCATTGTGGTGATGTTTACGGATTGGCAGTTTTCTGTGGAAGATGGTAGAGACTAAACTACCTTATGCACTGCCTGAATGATAATGCTTGACATTTCGCAGCTCGCCAATAGCTTTGTGTTTACCGCAATGGTTCAAAAAGAAATATCTTTCACGACAATTGCCGATAAAACAAATTGGATTTTTCCTTTTCTGTGCTGAATATTTTATCAGCTTGTCTGAAAAAAAAAAAAGAATGATGGAGCAGCTTTCCTTATGTCGGCATTAATCTTTCAAGACTGAAAAATTCCATTCAACTCGTCTTCCAGTTAGATTTGAAACTCGGGGGGGGGGCATTTTAGTTTCTATTTCTGAAGATGAGATTCAAAAACATCGTATCAGGTAAATTATTTCTCATTGAAATCTTTTAGTGAATGCTCTGGATCTTATGGTAAAAATCAAACCCAAGTCTATATCATGATAGCACGGAGCTCTATTATCACTTTATTCTGTATCTTGTAATCGGCAAAGAGAAATCAAGTGAATTCAATGAATCGTTGGAATACCTCCCAGTTGGGGGGGGGGGGGTGATTGAAAAAGTACCGCGCCACTTTGAGAACGACAGAGTAGCAAGAGAGAGAAAGAGAGAGAAAGAGAGAGAGAGAGAGAGAGAGAGAGAGAGAGAGAGAAAGGTCCTTCAAAGTTTTTGCTCAGTTTGAGAACCAAGCTGCGATTTTACCAGATATTCGTCAGACGCGCCTAACAGGTTTCTAAATAACGGATGTTTGATTTTGTAAAAATGCATGGAGGTTGACTGTGTTGTGCATAATTTTGGATTATTTTATTTACAAAATGATATAACATATTTGTAAAGTCAAAATATTTAGTGTAAATCGATAAAATGATCGATAGCAAGTTGAGGATTTTGACTTTAGTAACGCTTTCTCGTTGGTCTGACGTCAAGTTCGCTTGTAAAAAAATGACTAAAGTTGCATTGATTATGTTTAAGCATTGTTGATTCATGAAACTGGAAATTGATATGAGGTACTACAAGATATCATAAATGAAGGTTCTGTTTCAAAGAAAGACAGTTAAATGGACCCGCCAATCAATCGTCATTCTATAATATAGTCACCGTGGTTTGGTATTGCGTGCGCGCAGCCAGCGACTGCGTCGCATCATCGTACTAATCAAATTTCCACCAATGCATTTCGGTATCCTGGCTCACTTTCATCACGGTCGAACTTTCCAGATACGTCACACGCTTCACACACAAATGAGACTGGTAAAACGATTCCTTACAAAACCCTAGACAGACAAAAGACATTTTCTACCCTTTTCTTTTTTTTTATTTAATGGGGGGGGGGGGAGGGGGCAGATCAATCACTCGCAGGTAATAGACAGTAGGGTTGAATTTGAGAAAACCTTCAAATTTCCAAATACAAGCTGGCAATGGTAGCGGCCCTCATCTTTCACTTGCAAGTCGGTGATGACGAGACTAAAATTTATGTCCATTTCGAAACGACCCTCCTTGCTTATGAAGTTCCCATCGAAGAAAAACGCCTTCCTCGTCTGTAGCTGCTGATTTGAGCTGCTCTCCATGACCTACAATACGGCGAATGGCTCTTCCTTGAAGTTACATGGCAGTCGAATGGTTTCCCTCGTCCATACCCGAAAGGTGGACACAGTTCCTACTACTGAGGCTAGGAGATGAAAACGTGAGGAAGAGTACCCCCCTAAAGTTTGTTAGTTAAACAGGAAAAGTAACTTTATTGTTAATCTGGTCGTTAAATAATTGATTTATTATTTGTTACCTTTCAAGGGGCACATGGGGGTGCAAAAACTCGTTTTGACGTTTCTTGGCTTTTGTAATGACGCATCACAAAATAATATATATACGAGAATTTGATGGTGGATAATACTTGAAAATGTACAAAATGCCATCTTCCCTTGTTAGATTTACACTCACCGTACTATAACCTACACTTCACCCCATTTATCATCAGCAATACACTGCGCTAATGCTTTACGTTTTTTACGGCCTATGGTGCTTCTCAAGATATTTACTAATTGTAACCAGATACTATAAGGCTATCAAGGTTATAAATACAAATTGCATTTTGACCTGCCACATGTACTTGTAACAAAGATTTCTCTTTGTAATTTCTTTCATTCATTCTGTTTTGTGTATGGTGTCAACAAATACCGTCACACTGCGTTACTGTGAATAATAGCTTCCACCTACTTGCAATTCACATACTCACATGGGGGATCAAAGTTCACGTGGCTTTCGTAGTGTGAATATGTGTCGTTATGTTCCACATGCTATATTATGACTCGGGTGAACAAATCGCGACGCCGCCGTTCAGTTGCAAGGTGCAGACTCTTCCTTGTTTATGCACAGGGCGCATCCGTTACATTCTTAAACGCACACAGTGCACACTAACACAAAGATTTACACGTGATCAAAATGGGAGTGAGTCCGACACGTGTAGCTGACTTGTAAGTGGCATTTCTTTCGGACTCTCGGGACTTTCATGGGGATGCAAATTAGCTCCTAGCATAATTGACCACAGGGTTGAAACATTGACATTGCTTGCAAAAGAACTAGCTTGCAAACGTTTGACTCTGTATGTATGGAAAATATTACTCTTACCTTCTGTAGCGGTATAATAGATCACAGAGACCGTCACTGTTAGTAACAGAACTGCGCTCTCGTAGTTTCTGTCCATTTTACTCGGAAGGAATTGGTGTGCTACATGTCCAAAATAAGACAAGCTAGATGACTAAAATATCGTCAAAGCCCGTCAATTGATTTGCCTTCCCTTCGCCTGGGAACTAGAGGAAGTAAAAACTCGTATACATACTAAACACCCGATACGTGATCACTAGACCATTGTGGTGATGTTTACGGATTGGCAGTTTTCTGTGGAAGATGGTAGAGACTAAACTACCTTATGCACTGCCTGAATGATAATGCTTGACATTTCGCAGCTCGCCAATAGCTTTGTGTTTACCGCAATGGTTCAAAAAGAAATATCTTTCACGACAATTGCCGATAAAACAAATTGGATTTTTCCTTTTCTGTGCTGAATATTTTATCAGCTTGTCTGAAAAAAAAAAAAAAGAATGATGGAGCAGCTTTCCTTATGTCGGCATTAATCTTTCAAGACTGAAAAATTCCATTCAACTCGTCTTCCAGTTAGATTTGAAACTCGGGGAGGGGGCATTTTAGTTTCTATTTCTGAAGATGAGATTCAAAAACATCGTATCAGGTAAATTATTTCTCATTGAAATCTTTTAGTGAATGCTCTGGATCTTATGGTAAAAATCAAACCCAAGTCTATATCATGATAGCACGGAGCTCTATTATCACTTTATTCTGTATCTTGTAATCGGCAAAGAGAAATCAAGTGAATTCAATGAATCGATGGGACTAGTAATGAGCAGTATAACAGTTTATCCTGATCAGAACAACGAGTTTATCCTACGTGTTCGACACCCTTGAGTGAAACAACCTCTCGACATAAAAAAATAATTCACACTTTCCATGAGTCATACAGCCTGCAAGTCAGACAACTCACGAGCTGAACAGTAGACAGGAAAAAAAAATGCAAAAAAAAAGGCCCATGAGCTCAAAACAAGGCAAATAAGGCCCATGAGATCGACACTATGGGCTAGAAGAAAACGGAACCAACACTGTGTCTCGTGAGCCTTGTCTGCCTAGTGTCGTCCATTTGACTTTATTTTTTCCCCCTTGGGCGTATGCTTTGCTCAAGTATTTCTTCAATGTGTTTGAACATATCTTTCAACAGAAAAACTTTTAGTGTCATAACGCTTGACTATTAATCACTATAGCAAGCAAAACAGCTTCATTTTTTTTCTGAGGTGTACCTGCTTTTTTGGTGGATTAGTTGAAAATGTATTTAGTAATATTGTTTATCATAAGAGATAGCTTGGAACTTTAACCATGTACATAGGAGCATTATTCAAAGGAGGCATATAATTATTCTTCTACTGTATTGATACGTGATAACTGTATTTTCGAACCTCCCTGAACTTGCGGCTCTTTGATTTTCATAAATGGCCATCGTGGTGATATAGAGTTGCTTCATAAGAGGAGTGTATTAAAGGGAAAGGGCCTAAATATAGATTCCGAAGAGATTTCAAAGAACTGTGTATTAATGTTTATGCGTGTGTGTGTGTGTGTGTTTGTGCATTGTTCTATTTTTTTTCAGAGGTGTGTTCAGGTTCCATTGCAAATTCTTCAAACGCATGGATACGTAGTCATTAAAGTTCTTATAGAGACGACATCGAAAAAAAATTATGTATAAAAGGAGAGTTTATTCACAAGTTTGAAATATCGAACAAATGTATAAAAAAGACAGAAGGAGTAAAGTGAAAGAAATTTATCCTGGGCCCACCGAACACTACAATATGCGTTAAAATATTTTATAAGAAATCAAAACAAGCATTGCAAACACGATATCATAGTAACTGGAAAAAGTGTACAAAAATTCAAATCCTTGTGGAACAAAAAAGGCATCAATATGTACAAACGAGAACTTGCTGAAAATAATCTAAACGCGTGAGCGATTATAGACGCGCCACATAATCGATTTACAATCAACAACATATTCAAGATATGTTTCATCCCATTTCAAATGTCAACTCATATGATGAATAGTGAAGAACAAAAATCAACAACCGAATTATTATTCTCGTTTTCATACACAAATAAAACGTGTTATATGAAATCATCCATGTATCGTTAATTCAACAACAAAAACAATATTGAAGAAAAAACGTGAGAAACAGAAGTGCGCATGAACTATGTTCTGACAGAAAGCGTACTCTATCGTAATCGAACAAGACAAGTTCTTGAAAGAACTAATGTGTGTATGAAGCAGTCCTCACCAGCTATATTAGATACGTATGTTTCAAAGTCGTATTTTCAAGGGTATGTGCTAATACAGGACTGTAAACACATTCAACCTTGAAGTTGCGTGCCCACATATATACACAAAGACTCTTCGATGTGTGCTTATTTGAAGTTGCACCTACAATTACTGCTTATTGATATGATATTTTACATAGCATTGTGTAAAAATCACCCTTTCAAAATAAACAGGACAAGACCTCTATCAGGATCACTTTGTTTTACAATGTTTTGGATATCTCAGTCATTTCAAAACCATTTTTGATCAAATACACTTTCAATCCCTTGATAGAATTGTTTTGATCTGTACTATTTCTTAGAGTGGTTCATAAATAACTCGCAAAACGTTAAAGCTGAATCCTCGCCACAACCAGTACTACACCATAATTTTAACTTCATCACAATTACCCATTAAACATATATATTTTTGTCATTGTGTGTGTATGTATGTGTGGCTTCACTGTCTGTTCAGTCTGTTTATTTATGGACAATGATAATGAAGCATTTTTTGGTTATACATTCTTATCATCTTTACTAGCCGATTTCCCCCTGGTATTTAGTAATATTGTTTATCATAAGACATGGCTGGGAATTTTAACCATGTACATAGGAGCATTATTCAAAGGAGGTATATATTCTTCTACTGTATTCATATGTGATAACTGTATATTCGAACCTCCCTGAACTTGCGGCTCTTTGATTTTCAATAGCCATCGTGGTGATATAGAGTTGCTTCATAAGAGGAGTGTATCAAAGGGAAAGGGCCTAAATATAGATTCCGAAGAGATTTCAAAGAATTGTGTATTAATGTTTATGTGTGTGTGTGTGTGTGTGTGTGTGTGTGTTTGTGCATTGTTCTATTTTTTGTTTTCCAGAGGTGTGTTCAGGTTCCATTGTAAATTCTTCAAACGCATGGATACGTAGTCATTAAAGTTCTTATAGAGACGACATCGAAAAAAAATTATGTATAAAAGGAGAGTTTATTCACAAGTTTGAAATATCGAACAAATGTATAAAAAAGACAGAAGGAGTAAAGTGAAAGAAATTTATCCTGGGCCCACCGAACACTACAATATGCGTTAAAACATTGTATAAGAAATGAAAACAAGCATTGCAAACACGATTTCATAGTAACTGGAAAAAGTGTACACAAATTCGAATCATTGTGGAACAAAAGGCATAAAAATGTACAAACGAGAACTTGCTGAAAATAATCTAAACGCGTGAGCGATTATAGACGCGCCACATAATCGATTTACAATCAACAACATATCATATTTAAGATATGTTTCATCTAATTTCAAATATAAACTTATATGATGAATAGTGAAGAAGAAAAATCAACCACTGAATTATCATTCTCTTTTTCATACACAAGTAAAACGTGTTAATTGAAATCATTCATGTATCGTGAATTAAAAAAAAGGGAAGAACAAACGTGAGAAACAAAAGTGCGCGTGAACTATGTTCTGACAGAAAGCGTACTCTATCGTAACCGAACAAGACAAGTACTCGAAAGAATTAATGTGTATATAGAATGAAGCAGTCCTCACCAGCTATGTAGGTTTCAAAGTCGTATTTTCAAGGATATGTGCTAATACAAGACTGTAAACACATTTACCTTGCAGTTGTGTGCCCACATACATTGTACATGTACAAAGTCTCTTCGATGCGTGCTTGTTTGAAGTTGCACCTATAATTATTTATTATGTACAATATAGGATATTGATCTGTGTGCACTATGATAATACAATACAAATCAAATTTGGGTTTATATCAACATCTTACCGACCTTAAAAAAAGGAGAACGAAATAGCAATTAAAACAACGAAATACGATGCCCCGTACACTCGACATATTAAAGCAATACACATAGAATCGCACGGCAAATTTTTAATCCAAATAGAAAGATATTCATGCATGGCTTTAGTAAAGGTTTTTCCTGTCAAGGTCATACTTGTATGATTCTCGCACGCGAAAATGTTTGGGCACTCAAATGCAGAATCTTAGCAATCAATTTTATTTATGGAACCTCTATTTCGTTTCCGCCGAATCAAATTCATGCATGAACATTCAATTTCCAAATGCGAGCATTGCAAGTTGTACTCGTGCATCAAATTTACGCGATAGTCCCAACTGAGCTTGTCTGGGCGTTCAGTTTCATTTTCGTTCAATCTATTATGAAGAAGATGGAATAGATTTTTGAAGAAGTTGTTATGGGATGAGGATGGAGGGAGAAGGAACATTCACAACCCAGAAAGGCTCGCATAATATGATTATGATTGTTTAAAGGTTCTATATTGTATTGTGTTCATGTATTCTAGGTCTTTCATTTGAAGAAATATCGAATTGTAAGGTCAATCAGCAGTGTATCCACACAACACAACAACAAGTTTTTTACAGTCCTTCATGACACCGCATGCTCTAAAAAAGTACAACACCCAAACACTCATTACACAATGCATCAGTTGCAGGACAAACTGACACACAATGATCTCACATAGTCCCGGAAAATTAAATCAATAAGATAACAATGAATATCATACAAGGTGTATCTAATGTTCATGTTTCCTGAATCAATTGTGTTGGTAATGCAATAATGAGACCGCCTGTTCCTAATAATACTTGCTTGTAAAGCATGTAATGTGCTTGAAAATGACAGTGATTTCCATGACAGAAAGCGTCATTGGCAACGTGATTTTACCGGAACTTTGTCATATTTGCGTGGAGAAGTGCAGAGAAATCTTTTATGTGAATAAATTGTGACCCAAATACAGTGGTGGCGTTCTATTATTTTTGTTTCATTCGTTTAACCTTTCCCATTATGATTTCGTGTTTATGCAAGGACAACATGTTTTAGTGTGAAGTTTCTTTCTTGTTGTTGCTGATTCACCCATTGTAAGGCAAAATATGTAATTTGACTTACTTTTCTCCGATTTCAAGTGTATCTTATTTTTTTGATGATAAATATCCGTATGATATGATTCTGTCTCGTTTCATGTTTTTCTTCCCTGATTCAGAAAACTGCAACTGTGTGGGCATCTTTCCGAGATTTTCATGATAAAAAACGGCTTGAAAATGACAGAGAAAATACATAATAGCTGAAAACTACCTGCAACTATTCTAACGAACACGCGTTCAGCATGATTTTTTTTTTTCAATGGGTAGGTTAATATATACTTTTCTTTGTATGACTAAATCAATAGTTGGATGCTACAGCAAACGGATGTGAATACTAATAAGGATTACCATGAAAGAATCTTCATGATAAACAGCATGGACAATTTAATGAGAAGCCATGGTAAAGTATTTTCACACTCTTTTGTTTGAATTAACTTTTAACCGTTATGAGGTTAGCCACCCGCTTTCTCATGTTTCTTGCGGTATTTGATAGTCTCATCACAAATCTGCAGGGCCGACCATAGGAACTGCAGATACTTCACGTCCTTTTCTAAGTCCTCCTCATTATCCGTAGTGGTGTAGTTCTCTAACATCCAGATTCTCTTCTTGCCTCTGAACCTTGATATCTGATTTCGAACAGTCTTGGGATCGGCAATATCATCTTTGTGGGTTAGCACAGTCAGTGAATTTGTGCCTGAAAAGAAATACGATAAAAGTAGAAAAGATAAAAGCAGACTTTGACAATCTAATACTAGCCGATATTGTAAGTGCGAAATTACATATTTCATCCTTGTATCAACGTGGGATACAATCCTCAGATTATTCTCTTTATGCTACCAATCTTTTGCCACGGACTTTGTACATGTAAATAAAGGATAAAACCCTCAAAAGAAATAACAGAAAGTGTCGCTGTCGACTAAGGAGGATGTAGCTTGTCAGAGGCTGGTCACAGATTAAGTCTATTTCGTAAGACATGCAGAACTGGACTGTAAAGAAAGAGAAGGTTCAACCAATAAATTTGTGTAACGGAGGATTTCAGCAATCAATGCAGTTCATATGCGTGTTCTGAAAGACAATGAAATTTTACAACTCAAAATGTACATAGAGACATTCTTTGTAAAATATTTTCTATCTCCATTGTCATGGAGACTGCGCTACATGAATCATGCGAATTCAGTCAGTCAATTGAACAACTCTCTAGAGAAGTCAAACCGGAAGCCCCTTGAATCTTGTGTACATGTGCATTTCAGTGCGCTTAAGTTTGTCTCAGTGACATCATTTTGCATCCAATAAAGTATTCATTTCATTTGTTAATTGTGATTTTAAACACCATTATATCTTTCTCCATTCCTGATTTTTTTATCATTAATATTCATTTAATTCATTTGGTTAACTTAAATTGGAATGTCTATACATCGGAAGTAAAGTGCAAGTGATTAATTTCCTATGCAATTATGTGTAAATAATATTTTTTTTCTTCATAAATCAGGAGATATTTTGATATCTAGAGCCAATTTATTATGTCTGATTCTATGAAGAAAGCAGATGCCATCTCTTTGGTTCCAAAAATGTTTTTAACTTTTAAGTCATCAGCCACAAAATAATGTCAAAGATCTTATGATTAAAGATGTAAGAGACTCTGCGTACATACCGAGATGTTGCTTCACCATGTTGCAGAAAGTTTTAATGAACGTTCTCCCATCTTTTCCAATGTCTGGACTGGAAGTATCAAAAATATTGTTTTACATATTATTTTGCTAGACACTCAGCGCAAGTCATGTCTTCTCATAAACACATGACATTACTGGACAGAGAACCCCTACAGTTTCTATACTTTACATGCTGCTAGGATAATAACTATCTTTAAAGGCCATATAGAAATATGTCTCACTTTGCCGTGAGCAAAGTTTTCGCTAGCCTGTATTCATTTTAATTTGACGTAAGCAATCATTTCATACAATGAGTTCCAATTGCCCTGGGCAACTAAGTAAGAAAGTTAGTCGCACCTTACTTTGCTGTCAGAGATCTTTGTCTGATACCAATGGCAGCATTTAGGAGATACTTTTCCGCAGAAGGTTCATTACGATACTTAGGATTATGAGTTCTTTTGTAGCTATCTCTTTAACCTTTCAATGGCATGACATACTTTTTTATCATTATCATAATTTATCACGATGATGCATTTAGTCACCAAAATCAAATATCACGCGGATGTTGTCAAAAAGGCCTTCATTACAGAAAGATGTCCTTGTAACAAAACAAACACTTCATACACTAACTCTCTGTGTTCTTCAAACTAAAGGAAGAAAAGCATAGGGACATTGGCAAGGTAACCCGTCATTCAGGGCGAAAATATCGTGCAACGTCTGCATTTCATTTCGGAGTGTTGTTTCTGTTATATTCAATAATCACTGTATGATATCCCACTTGACCTGTCAACACAAAGGCATGCCAGATTTACTTCCACATAGATATCTCCCGGGAGAGAAGTATGCCAAACAATGTCGAAGATTTCAAATATTTTGTGAAATGGTGACGAATTGTGTCAGATCAAGTGAAGTCGTGTGAGGCGATGTCATTACAAATGTGATTATCAATCATGAAACTGCTCTCTGAAACCACTAGTAATGTTAACAATTGCATTATCATCCTCTTACAGCAGAACCCCTTCCCCATTCCATCTGCTTTATTATGCTGTTACAGTTTAACATATTTGATGTAAAGTGATGTGTTAACCCGATATCAAACATAAGGGAACTTCTTACTTTGGATGATAAACAAACACAGCACAGTGACATTCTTCTTCTTTTCTTTTGACACCAACTTCCAGATGGTTTACACGGAATATTCCATCTGAATAAGAAAAATACAGAGATATAGTAAGTAGACCTAGCTCTATTCGATGACAGGACTGTACCCTGACTGTCGACTTATAGACAGCGAAAGTGATATCGTCAACTAAATCATTGTCATGACAATTATGGGAAATCTCCTGAAATGAAAGATATGCATGATTTACGTGTTGGAAACATGTTGTTGTGCTGAAAATACAGTGTATATTGAAACACACAAATAACTGCAGAAAAGAGATTTCCATGAAAAAAAAAACTGTAGAGCGTCCATAGATCTAAAAAACGGGTAAGGGTAGACTCCTTGTGGCAGAACAGAAAGGATCGTGGGATTCGGACGATATAAGAGCAGATAATAAAATAAAACAGTGGCACAGTACCATAAACCTGCACTATTAACAAACAAACGATACACATTGGTAGAATTGAGGTAACAAGAGTAGATACAAAAGGAAATGGGAAGAATGGGGTAGACGTACAGTGAAATCCCAGAGGCTGACAAAATCTTGTGTTAATAAATTGCGATAGGACATAATTTCACTGATTAGCGCATAAAGGTAACGATGATATCCATACTTATATAGTATTTTCTTTTTCTTGGATGGAAGTTGTGCTTGCAAGAACAGTCATTTAATTCTCACGTTGTATACTTACTGCACTCCTCCTTTAGGCGTTCTAAAGTCTCAGAGGACTCAGAAATCCAGCAAACCACATGTGTCAATCAAGTCGATTCTCTCGGCTAATATGTGGTGGAAGCGGCGCCGGGTCTTCCTTCCTCCGTCTTCTCCTCTTCCTTCTTTAGTCACAGTGGAATATTTTCCTGTTAGTGGATAAAGGGACACGGAAGGCTCATGTTATAGTACAGTCAGCACTGTTCAGTAAGTGGAAGAGAGATCGCCCTTTACCTTTCTTTCTCGCCTTTTGTCTCCATCTTTTTCAATCATCATGACTTTGCGGTCTAGCTGACAGGTCACATATACACAACGAGGGTAAGTCGGTCTGAGTCTGAATCTGAGTGAGTATGCAATCAAGTTATTACAAGCATGATGCCGTGGTAAGTTGTTAGTCTGATTAAACTGCCATC
Source organism: Diadema antillarum (assembly GCF_040938485.1). Taxonomy (NCBI): domain Eukaryota; kingdom Metazoa; phylum Echinodermata; class Echinoidea; order Diadematoida; family Diadematidae; genus Diadema; species Diadema antillarum. The sequence continues at coordinate 242,907 of NW_027272460.1, forward strand.
CTGTATTGCGAACTAGTTGCAGATAACGAATATATAATTCTGCCTGTGTGGTTGTTTATATTGATTACTTATTTAACGTCCATGTCTCACAAACCAAAAACACGTTCACTTCCATACCGCCTGGCAAAGAAAAAGAAAAGAAATACTGGATGTTGTGGTAGCAATATTGGACTTTAGCTGGTGTGACAGCGTCCTAGTTAAGGAGTGTTTTTTATGGTTTTTTTTTAATAACGAGGCAAAATTTATTTCAAGGAAAATAAATGGAATAATACCATAAGTACAATTCTTATAATTAGGACTTATAACACGTAATGTAGTATTTATGTTCGTAGTTGCAGTTAATATCTCACGGAGTTAGCTATGCCGCATGGGTTAAAGTAAGCTGTTAAACATTACTTTATTCTGCTATTATGAATATTATTATAATCACAATACCCATCATGCAATGCGATGCTCGTAGTGTAAAGGGCATGGAGAAAATTTGTCACCTGTAGTATTATAGTACAAATATCTAAACTTGCATAGTGATCAAAATCTAGGGGAAATCAACCATGAAAACTGGATGTTTGTTATTCTGGCCAGAATACATAATTAGGTATTTTTTTTTTGGAATTTCCAACTGTTTGCTCTTTTTTTTTTTAGCTGTGCGCAACAGGCGTCTTTAAGCGGTACGCAGGAATATGTACATGCAATACATGCCATAGCCCGTTGTCGCGACAGACCGCGCTTTGCTCGGTGTCTAGTCGGGCTTGTAGCACAGCTTGTACAGTAGGTATCAACAAAACAACTGCTAGTAGAAACTACGAGAATCGATCGTTCCGGGCAAAATCGCTCGGCGCCAGCGCGGATGACGCCAAAGTAGCAGTTTTCTGCGCCTGGCGGGAGGGGCAGTTTTCTGCGCCTGTGCCTGACTCTTTGAAACGGATGCTGGGACCGAATATGAACTTGTCAATGAAAACGTTTATAATCTCTAATGTCATCTTAACAGTTTATGGAGGAACAACACGCACAAGCGAAAAATGCCAATACAGTTTTGCTGTACGGCATCAAATATGAAACTCATCAAGATAAGTGCACATGACGTGGAAATAAAAAGCAACAACAATAACATTGCGCTCCCGTTGTTTTTCAAAGTTTGACAAAATTCGATTAACAAACGATTAACAAACAATTACCATTCAGCGCAAAGTTGAGCGAGTTGATGAGACATGATTTGCCAGCAGCAATTTCACCGAAGAAGCTGATGTTCACCTTCGATGGAGCATCGAAACGCTTATCATACCGTGCCTTTCCTAGTTGGTAACCCCTGATTTTTTGCCGAAGCTCGTCTCGTTGTTTCTGCAAACTGTTCACTATACGGAAAAAAAAATCATGATGAATAATATTCTATTCTAAATACTGCCAATTATTTTCAGATCGGAAAGGACAATGTAGCACTACGAAATCGTTTTGCACTTCAATCGTCGTGCAGTTAAGATTGTCGTTGATTTCTCACATTTCAATTTAATGTTTCTCTTGATCATGAAAGTGCATTTAAGCTGACAAAGAAATAAAGTAAGAAACACAATTCCAGTTGAAGTAAACCCAGAAACATCCCTTCCTCTCAGCATATCTTAAAATGCTTTTCATAGACATTTTTTGTGCTCGATTCTGTTGTAGATTTTTATGTGGTATCCCTGTAAGTATGTCCTCTGGATGAAAGTATACAGTTTATCATTATCATTCTGACAATGTACTGAAATAACAGTGATTGGATATCATTGCACAAGACTCAGGTAACCTGAGGTAACCTAGTGTTATCACCAGCCTACCATTCAGAAATAATGAACACCTTAAAATGAGAGAATATACATAAATAAATAAAAATATATATATATATATATATATATATATATATATATATATATGGGTGTTCATGTGTGTGTGTGTGTCTGTCTGTGTGTGTCAGTGTGTTAGGGTGATTTTTGTGTACAAAGAGAGAAATAAAGAAATGCACTAAAATCTTTGAGCATCATGATAACGCGTGCATCATATTGGAAACTCTAGTGCCCAATCACCTTCTGGACAAAAAATTTATGTTAAGTTAACTTTTCTCATACACAATTCTGCTTCCACGTCAGCTGGATCTGGTTTAGGTGGTCTCCGCCAGCAGGGATTCCAGCCACATCCTGTAAAACGAAACAAAGTTGAAACATTTCCATGCATTACATTGTGTCCATTTTCTTATTTGGAGCACGGTTTGTTAAATGTTGACTCTAGAGGGGCCTTTCTGCATACGTGCACTTTCGCAATGTTACATTCTAAGTAAATAAAAACGTGTAGGATATAAGAAAACGTTTCGTGTGTGTGTATGTGTGTATGTTTAATTTTGAAGTGGGGAGCACGGATTACCTGTTGACTCTAGAGGGGGCCTATATGACAGTGCTGCACATATATCATATGTGCGAGAATTCACTTTCGCGATGTTACAAAAGTAGAAAGGCTGATGACATATTCATGTTTATCGTGTACACTATGGTGCATTGCCTATTGATTTTAAATCATGTATGTTCATTTTGAAATTGTGAGAAAATATTTATGCAGAACACTTTGTTTCAGAATAATCATGCCTAAAATAAATCGAAGGAACTGATATGTTTGATAATCATATCGTTATTCTTCTTGATATTTGTTGCAATAAATGCTAATCATCAATACCTTTCACAGGTAGGTAGTCCGGATAGTACTTTTGAAGAATCTTTCCAACAAGGCAAAAAAGCGTGACAAGGGCTACAGTAACACCGATGACTAGTCCAATGATGAGACCAGAATAGTCATGTTGTCTTGCTGTTATTTGTAAAGGGTAATGTAAAGAACGATATTAGTAATATTGCATCTTCATATATACATGTAGTTTCATGTTGCCGTGCTACACAGATACTGCAAAATTTTATGTTTACACCATGAAATTCATCATTCAAGATCTGTATGTCTTGAGCAGAGTAGACTCCATGATTACTATTTTTTTTTCATTCCTGGGGAAAAACCCTGCAAGAATTTTGCAAAACCCTCACTTGGGTAATTATCTAGGGTCTTGTAGTACAAACCTTGTAACAAATCTGCGTAATTGCTTAACAGCTCTCCCAAGAAATTGTTGTTTCTTTGTTTAAAAATACTATCCAGGAATTCGGATTTTCTATGGCAGAACGTTTCAGATATTGTATTTTCTATCTTGTCCTGCCCCTTTGTCTCTTAGTTAATATTGTAGTACCCTCATTGCTTGCATCTGAAGGCTGTAAAGAGAGGCCGATTTAAAAAGAGAAAGTTTCTACCCTACTTCAGAACTATTCCTAGTTACGATAAAAGACTGCTCATTGTGTGTGTAGTTTTTTTTTTTGGAAGCTGAAAGACAGCCACTGAACATTCTAAAATTCTTTCACTCATGACATTCATAGACTGCTCATTGTGTGTGTAGTTTTTTTTGGAAGCTGAAAGACAGCCACTGAACATTCTAAAATTCTTTCACTCATGACATTCATATGTAAAGTCTCTTTTTCCACCAACCCCTCAAGATTTTGACATGATGACTTTTTTTTTTACTTACGTGTAACCGTCAGAAAGGTGGAATTCGAGAAAACCTGAAAATTCTCCAGTAAAATCTGGCAGTGGTAGCGACCCTCATCTGCCATTTGCAAGTCGGTGATGACTAGACTAAAATTCCTGTTCATTTCGAAGCGTTCGTCCTTGCTAACGAAGTTCCCATCGAAGTATGATGCCTTCCTCGTCTGTAAATGCTGATATGAGATGTTCTCCTTGACCCAGATCTCAGCGAGTGGCTCCTGTTTGAAGTGACATGGAAGTCGGGTTTCTTCCCTTGTCCATACCTGGAAGGTGGGGGTGGTGGATACCATAGAGGCTAGAGGATGGGAAGTAAAGACAAAATCCTCTTTCCGAGATGAATTTTGCAAGTATATTTTACAAGATGATGACAGCTCTAGACAATTAAAGGGGATGGCTAGTAACTGATCAGTGGGAATCAGTGGGAATGCTGGGGGATGATTGTTCCAATATTTGTGGGATTCAATTAAAAAGTACATTATGTTGTGTGAAAATTATTTGCTTTAGCAAATAATTTTCACACGACAATAGATATATAATGTACTCATAAATGAATCCCATGCACAAGGATTGGAACAACCATCCCGTAGCATTCCCACTGATTCCCACTGATCAGTTACTAGCCATCCCCTTTAATATTAAGGAAGCAAACCCATAAACTCGTGTGTACTGCTTGCCTAAAATAGATTTAGCAAAACAACGTTTGCCGTCTTTTCTTCCTTCAAATTCCTCGAATCTCGTGCATAATGAATAGGTTAAGCATTATTTGGAAGGTTTGCTAGAGCCCATGTATTGAAGTGAAGTGGCAATGACAGCTATTCAAACACTTTTGACATTTTTAGGGGGTTTGCTTTGAAACACAACAAGAGCTGCCTGACAACAACAAAAAAAAAAAGAAGAAGAAAAAAAATACGTTAAATCCTGTCTGATTTCTATAGATCACGGTGAAGAAATCATTAGGAAAACATTAATAAGAAAAAAAAAAGAGGAAAATATCACTACAACTTCCAATGTGATATTGCTAGTACAATTACCTGACATCTGAACTGTTCTTACCTACTGCGATGTACAATATTTACATCATTTTTCTAAACAAAAGTGTTAAAGCCCATACTCGTGTCTTCCTTCGATCTAAACAGCCTAGTTAGCACCTTTATAATATCAACAATATCAAGATGCCATACGACTCTCCCCTAAAATGAGACAAAAAAGGAAAACAAAAAGTAAAAACCCAAGACCAAAACACCTAAGCAAAGAGAACATAATCTATGGCACCAAACAAAAGTACAACAACAAAACAGATGTCCACTCACACACTCTCATCTGCGATGTAATGACACCACACGCCGTAACCTTCAAAACCTTGATATTCACTTTAGAATAAATGTTCAAATTGTTGTTAGTCTTTGCTTTTTATACCAATTTGAACTTAAGATGATGTTACATTGTTAAATAAATTCCAATATGCCTACCTGCCAAAATGTGCTTGCTGCAGGTAGTGACATGAATAAAAGCCACGTACGTATTCAATGTCTTCAATTTCACCTCAGATTAATTGATTAAGTGTTGTGTGGTTATGTTCATTCCAGAGCAGATGTATACAATGCGTCTTTAACCACTTTTGTGTACGATCATTCCATAATGTTCTTTACTAATTGTAAATTCCCGCCTTATTCTTCTCGTTCATAACGTGCCAGGTTCAAAGTGCGTTTGTGAATCCCAACTGAATCAGCGCTGTCTCTTATAACCTTAATAAAACGTGTGCTTCGGTGACTGTGTGCATTATAAATGTATTCAAATTATGTCGCCAGACACATGCCAGACAGAACCCATAACAAATAGAGAGATAGGTCCAACTACATGATCGGTCTCTCTCTCCCTCTCTCTCTCTCTCTCTCCCTCTCTCTCTCTCGCTCTTTAAAACGTATGAGGAGCAGCCTCAAATGCACATGCACGTTGGCACGTTTGAGCGTATCATAATCTTGATGGACTTCACTGAGTGGTAATCACATACATTTACAAACTAGATCATGCATAGCATTCACACATTCTGTCAGCTTTGCTAAAAACTACTACAGACTTGAGAAAGATCATGTTTTAGAATTATTGTATATTCCACAGTTTTTTTTTAAATTTCTTTTTCTTTTATACTCCCACTCTAGGGCACCTGATATTCTTTTTTTTTTGAGAAAGAACATCACAATTTCAAACTTTCAAAGTTGATGTTCAAAATGTCAGCTACACTCACGCTATTCCTAGACACGCTCTCTCTCTCTCTCTCTCTCTCTCTCTCTCTCTCTCTCTTACACACACACACACACACACACACACACACACAAAAAATACACCTATTTCTATGATAGGTTATGTCGCCCCTATTATCTCATCATAGCTTGGACATGATTTATTTGTTTACTATGAAAGTTTAGTTTTTTATTTTTATGATAAGCTACATACACAAGCGAATATAGCATATACTAGCATATATATAGCATAAAATATACTCACAGTCATCATTGTATGTCACGAGTGCCAAATGCATTACAATGAGGCGTTTTGTATTCTTGAATCTACCTACTTTTTCCTTCTTTTATTTTTAAATCTATATCGACCAGTTTTCCTTCGAGTACGTTCTTTAATCAGTCATAACGACGGGTGATCAGTTCACCATTTAAAGCCATTTATAGGTGTTGAATTTAGAATTTGAAATAAGTACGAAAAAAAAAAATCACTCACTTCAGTCTGCGAGCGACCTTACCACACCGGACGCTAAATAATTATTCTTGTATTGCTTTGTTTTGTTTTGTTTTGTGTTTTTTTTTTTGCACCAAGGACAAAACATTTTGGGGGCAAAAAACAATTCGAACCCCGGGCTCTGGCAGCACTGATTTTATACATATCTACTAGTATTCTACAGTGTTTAATATTTATCGACCGTACTGTACATCCGTACGGTACGGGGCACGTACACGTTTGCATGTACGTGTGCTTTAAGCCCCTGTCACACTTTGCCGGACAGGCTCGCCGTACAAAATACGGGCGATATTTTGCTCATCCGTTGTTCAAATCGTCAATCCGGTGGACGAAGTGAAAAGGTTCCGTTTTAGAAGAGCGTACATGCACGGTATAGGGGCCGAACCAAACGAAGAAACAACGCACCTGGGGCGATTGTGTACAGGACAGTGAAACGTGCGCAAACGAATGAGAAACGAATATGAACTGCTTGCCCACAGGACAAAACGCACGAGGAACAAATAGGTGACGCATGAGACGTACACCACATTGTACATCGACCGTCAGAGATCCATTGATCTATCGGGCTTTACATGTATTACATCATCTTGGAGCGTCCATCACTCGGCCAGTTCTGTACCTGTACACTTAACTTCACATCTCATATCATCTCCCATCAGCATGCCAAGGGATCGAAGGCCAAGACTTAGCCTTCTTCTCAATATGTTGGCTACTTTTTGCTAGACCTTTGACACTGCTTTCTTCATTTTGGTCCGAAATATCACTTACATGCAGATTTATCCAAAAGTTTCTCACTTTACACAAAATCACTTTCATTCATACGCCTCATGCCCGATGTTACTTCACAAATTTAACCTTCTCTAGGTTTTGTTTCTGACTGATTTTTTTTTCAGATGTTCTTTATGATGATTAACAGCCGGATGAACGTTGATTTTCTCAAGTAAAGGTACATAATCATTCTTCATTGAACTCATCCATTGTATTTGAAGATCCCGAAGTCATAAAACACTATTTTGACTGCATTCACAATACCAATGTCAGCAATACATTTTTCAAGTTTGGACTCAAGGTTTGAAGCAGTCTCTATTTTCTCTCAAACAGTTCTGTGATACATCAAATCAAATGCATCACAGTCACATGACAGTAAGATGGCTCCTTTAGATTTCTTTTTGCTATTCGAACCTTGACGTCCTGGGTTTTGATTTTGACGGCTTCTACTCATTGTCTCATTTTCAACTCAAAGTTCACTCATAACTTTTAACCAGTGAATATCCAACAGTTTATCTCAGCCGATGCCCAGTCATATCGAATAATACCCATACTTCATTGCCCCACGATAGGGAATCTGATCAAGTTTGCCCTTTTTGCTTGTAAAACCTACAACTAGTGTATTATAGGTGATAATAATTATGCATGCTTCCATGAATTTTGTTCAGATCTCTACAGTTCCTCAATATTTACAATAATCTTACAACAGCAATGATAGTAAACTGACTGAAAATCTTGTTTGTCCGAAAGACTTGTTGTCCTGTCACAGAGGGGTGAGAAGTCCCCCCCCCCCCCCCCCAGCCAAGAAGATGATGTTCTTTCCGACCTTGAAACATATCATGCATTTTGCTTCATTTGATGTGCCTCTCACTTTTTCACCTGAAACACCTCATTTGCATGGTAAATTCGGGGAGACTAATAGCAAAGTATTTCGAATTTGTTTCGCCTTCGTGTCCATGACAATTGGTCATACAAACCAAATTGCCTGTGTCTCTCAGGACCAATTTGTCACTTCTTGGACCGCATCTGCCTTCTCTGTTGCTTGCGTTCCCTCCTCCAGGCGGTAATATACTTTTTACTTTTGGAGGGCCATGTTGGCATTGTGCAGCAACGGACTTTACAGGAGGTCTATTGGATCGAAACGCGAATAAAACGACGAAGTACAGTATAGATACAGGAGAAAACGTGCAACTATAGGACAAGGGTCGGATCGCGCTATCCGTTTTTGGCGAGGAAAAACTTTGTGCATGCTCAAAGATTTTTGGCCGCTCTGACGAACATCACCTGAAGACAAACGTCCATCCAAAGGATAAAAAGGACATGAACGCATTTTAACGGATATAAACGGATGCCAAAAATCGTCCTTCGATTCCCATGCGTTTGCCTTGTCCGGCAAAGTGTGACAGGGGCTTTACAAGTACATGTATGTAGGGTCTATGTACAGCACGTTATTTCTGACTAATCCATATTGATACTGCGAGCCCAAGTGCGAGCCTTAACCTCATAAAAAAAAATGGAGGGGCAAGTATATCATTTTGCCCCCCCCCCCCATAATTCCCGAGACGAGATTTTCTTGTTTTTTTGACAGAAACAAAGTTGCCACATAAAAACATTGAAGGGCAAGCATATTATACCCCCCCAATAATTAATAATTCCCGAAATGAGAAGATTTTCTAGCTTTTTGACAGAAAAAAAAAAGTTACCCCCATGAAAATATTGGAGGGGCAAGCACACCATTTGCCCCTACCCTCATAATTCTAATTTCCGAGATGAAAATATTTTCTTGGTTTTTTTTTGTTAGAAATCCGTCCAATTATTTTACCCAAAGTGTGCACCACGTGGCAGGTTGCTGAATTTCAATTCTAAAAAAGCAAAGTCTCTCTCGTGTGGGAGGGGGATGCCCCTTCCCACATCCTCCCCCGTTCGGTCTATTTTCCATGGACTTAATACACCTATAGATTGATAGATTTGCAAATGTTTCATCGAAAGTGTTCACCAGATCTATCACATACGGGGGGCAGCACTTTACTTGATACAAAAATGCAAAAGTTCCGTCGTGGGGGAAGGGATATCATCTCCTTTCAATTAACCCTTTCCCACTGGCGTAGCCAAGGTGGGGGGGGGGGGGCGATATGGCAGTTGCCCCCCCCCCCCCCCCCGCGAAAGATTTTGACCGGGGATTTGGAAGGCGAAAAACATTTAATCGAATACTATGGGAGAAGTATCTTGCCACCGTCCCATTGCCTTGTCCCTTCTTTAGACTTAGTACACTAAGGGGAATGACAATTTCCAAATTTTCTACAAAAAGTGTACTTCAGATCGCTTAATTTCAATTCTAAAAAGTCACAAGCTCCGTCAAGCTGGAGGGGGTATCCCCCTACCACATCCTCCCCCTAAGCTCTACCTCACTATACTTCGTACATACACAAATATGATGCACACTCGGAATAGAAGACATTAACACTTCAATGGAAAAATAACCCTATTTGTTTGAATTATTATATTTGGGAGTGGGCTGGAACAAAAATCAAGTATTGCACCAAAAGTTTGCACCAGATCGTTGAATTTTAGGGCTGAAAACACAAAATCACCTTCGTGTGGGAAGAGAAATGCCCCTTATGTACACCCTCGTGTGCATGCTTTTTCTGTTTGATTGCTTACCAGACAGCGTTCATAATATTCATTGTAGGAATTAACACAAGAAGTTTATTTGAATTATACCATTTTATAGGCATATTGTTCAATAATAATTTACATCAAAATGTACTGCTACCTTAAACAAGTGGGACTGTTTCAAGTCGATAAAACGCGCAAAAACATGCATCAAATTGCACCATTTACAACATCAATATGCAAAAAGTTCTCACCGTTCACACCCTCCCCTTTCGGTCACTCCGCCGCTCCTTTTTGCTTGGTCGCGTTCATGATAGTGATAATTCAGTGTAAATATTAGAACGGAAAGTTTATTTTGATGATACTATTTTATGGGCAAACTGTTCAATTATAATGTACATCAAAATATACATCAAAATATACTGCTACCTTAAACAAGTAGGACTGTTTCAAGTCGATAAAACAAGCACAAACACGCATCAAATTGCACCATTTACAACATCAAAATGCAAAAAATTCTCACCTTGGGAGGGGCATATCCCCCTCCCACATCCTCCACCCTCGCTCACTGCGCTCTCTCGGGCTTGGTCGCGTTCATGATATTCAGTGCATAAAACAGGAAGTTTATTTGGATGATACTATTTTATAAGTAAATTGTTCAATAATAATTTACATCAAAATATACTGCTACCTTAAACAAGTGGGACTGTTTCTAGTCGATAAAACACGTAAAAACATGCATCAAATTGCACCATTTACATCATCAAAATGCAAAAAGTTCTCAACCCTCCCACACCCTCCCCCCCCCCCCCCCCCTTGCTCGCTCGGGCTTGGTCGAATCGCTCCCTCGCATACTAAGAGCCCCTCCCACCCCCCCCCCCTCACCCCTAAGATGAAATCCGGTGCCTTTTCCCCGCTTGGTTTCCCCTTATAACAAACACTAAAAGTCTGGGGATTGAGAGCTTCCTATATTCCAAGTGTCTGTCAAAAAAAAACTCGTTACATTTAGTGTCAAAACGCACCCCCCCCCCCTTGAAAGAAAGCTGGTGACGCCCCTGTGATACGAGGTATCCAGGGAAATTTGTGCAAGGAAAAGAATTAAAACGAAGGAACATAATGATCTGCGCTGTTTTCCCCATCATGAAATGTTGATCTTCATGTGGAGAAGATTGATAGGCTGAAACAGTCCACTTTAAAGGAAGTTCCCAGTTGTGTTTGTGCGCATCCTAGCTGCGCAGGTTGACAGTGACGTAACAAAGAGCGAAGAAGCGCACGCACGAGTGATGAGCTAAGCTAGCTCAGCTGAGCAGCTGCTAGTCGTCGATCGAGCTAGAGCTAGTGTGGTAAGTACGGATACCCGATACCCCAGCGCGGCCGCACTGGGCGGCCCTGTGGAGCCGGGAAATGTGCAAACACAGGGAAATGTGCAAACGCCGGGAAATATGTGCAAACGTCTCGCCGGGAAATGTGCAAACATCTTGACGGGATGTGTGCAAATCTCTAAATTTCATCAACGGGAAATGTGCAAACGTGTCGCCGGGAAATGTGCAAATGTTCAATTTTGCCGGGAAATGTGCAAACCGTTCATTTCACCTATATTATGTATAGATGGAGGACAAACTCTCAATCAAACCTGCGGATGAATCATTACTACCTTTACCACATGTCTTAGCCAACACCTGTCTATAGCGACCACTTGTCTTTTTTCTTCCTTTTTTTTTACATTTTCATCATTTTCTTGTAAACCCCACATCGGATTTTCACTAGATTTGGCAGATAGTATCTCAATAGTGATTTATGGTCAAAATTTGTGAAAAAGAGACCCCCCCCCCCCACCACCACCACCGAAGGAGGGGGGTGGAGGGGGTTGAAGCCTCAGAGTCCCTGAACTATGGATTTTTTTTTTTCTCTTCTTCTGCCGAACCGAATAAGATAGAGCAAAGTTAGTGCTTTGAAGACATTAATGACTATGACATTTCATTTTTTATTATAGCGGATCCAGGGGTGTCCGGGGGTGGGGGTGAGGGAGGTGGTTGACGCAAAGGAGGGGGATTGTCCACATTTTCAGCATCTTCTCGATAAATCTCACAACAGATTATCACCAAACTTGGCAGATAGCATCTTTACGGTGATATGATCTTTTGTTGAAATAAGCACCCCCCCCCCCCCCGCCAAAGGGGGGGGGGGGGAGATAAAGCGTAAGATCATTAATCTTTTCAATTTCGTAATCTTCTTCTGTCAAACCAGAAAAGATAGAGGTAAGTTAGTGATATAAAGACATTAATGACTGAAAGTTCATGTTTGAATATGGCGGATCCAGGGGTGCCCATATCGGGGGATGGGGGAAGGAGGGGAATTTTCCACATTTTCTGCATCTTCTATAAAAATCTACGACGGATTTTCATCAAACTTGGCAGGTAACATTTTTTTTTTTTTTTTGGGGGGGGGGGGGGTAGTATGATCTTAATTGATACGATGAGCCCCCCCCCCCCCCCGCCAAAGGAGGGGGAGGGGTTGAAGCCTCAGAGTCCCTAAACTCTGATTTTTTTTTCTTCTTCTGTCAAACCGGAAAAGATAAAGGTAAGTTAGTGCTAATGAAGACATTAACGACAGAAATTTCATGTTTGATCATGGCGAATCCAGGGGTGCCCTAAAAGGGGGGGGGGGAGGAGGGGAATTTTCCACATTTTCAGCATCTTCTTGAAAAATCTACAACGGATTTTCACAAAACTTGCAGATTGCATTTTATGGTGAAATGATCTTAATTTGAGAAAATGAGACCCCCCCCCCTCCACACACACACACACACACACACACACACACATAGACCGCTGAAGGGGGGGGGGGGGTGAAGCCTCAGAGTCCCAGGCCTAAACTGTGGTATTTTATCTTCTTCTGTCGAACAAAAAAAGATAGGGCTAGGTTAGTGATATGAAGACATTAATGACTGAAAATTCATGTTTGATTGTGGCTGATCGAGGGGTGTCCTTATGGGGGGGGGGGGGGTAGAGTGAGGGGAAGGAGGGGGGATATTCCACATATTCTGCATCTGTTTGAGAAATCTTTTGCGGATTTTCACCAAACGTGGGAGGTAGCAATAGAATCCCACTTTGCTCGAAGGGCAACAAGTCCACCACTTTATAAGCAGGCGTGAAATTTCATCAAAGTAGGCTAACCTTCCAAAAAATGTGATAAAATTGCGTTATATTACTCTTAGTTGTACATACAATTTCTTGAAATATGTATTCATTTTGTCATGCGTAGGGTTTTCAAGAAATACCTGAAATTCTGAATTTCCACCCGAAGGACCTCATCCCCTCGTCTCGGTCCCTTTCGAGGGGCTGAGATGGGGGGGGGGGGGGGGGGGCTCCACCTCCTCCCACCTTTGGGGTTGGGGCGGGGCTCATTAAGCAAATTGAGGTCATATCACCCATAATAAGCTAATGGCGAATGGCGAATATCTACTGTATACGAGTTTCAAGAAGAAGCTGAATGTGTGAAATTCCGATTTGCCCGCCCTTAAAATTACATGCATGAATTAACTTATTATAGCACTTCATTTGCTCCATCACCTTTGCATAGATTTTTATCTATTTATGTTTAATTTTTAAAGCTAAAGTGAGATTTTATTTCCCGAGGGATGCTTGTTGATTTTCAAGAAAAAGATGAAAATGTGAAAATTAAGCCTCCTTCCTACCCCCCCCCCCCTTCCCATTTTGGGCATCCCTTCATGTGCCATAGGCAACTTGAACCTACATTATGCATACACTGTAATTACTAATAAAAGCGCGGTACTATTTTATATATCTGTAACACTTATGGTTAGAGCAATTTTTTTAAATAACCCTTTAGATTTGAGCCTTCGTCTCACCCCAACCACGCCCGTCCCTCCCCCCCCCCCCCTCCTCCCCCGGTTTGTTGCCCCTTAGTAGGACTATATTACCCTACAAGGATGCTAGCTCCCACGTTTGGTGAAAATCTGTCAAAGATTTTCAAGAAGATTCTGAAAGTGTAAAAATTCTTCCCGGGCACCCCCACATCCCCCCGCTCCTATCAGGGCACCCCTGGATCCTCCATGATTAGACATGAAATTTTAGTTATTAACGTCTTCACAACACCAACTTATAGCTCTGTCTTTTATTTTTCGCTTTGACAGAACTAAGAAGATTAAAAAAGAAAACCCAGTTTAGCGACTGGGAAACTTCAATTCTCCTCCCCTCGGCCTCAATCTTCGGCGGGGGGGGGGGGGGGGGGGGGGAGGGGGCTCATTTTAACAAATTAAGATTGCATCACCATAACGATGCTATCTGCCAATTGTGGTGAAAATTCGTCATAGATTTTTTCAAGAAGATGGAGAAAATTTGGAAAATCTCCCTCCTCCCCCTCACCCAACCCACCCCCGATCAGGGCAACACTGCACCCGTAATATAATCAAATCGTCCCCTCTTCCAGCAAACCAATTTTATTATTCTAAATTCCAGCATATCTGCCCTTGTGCACTTTTAAGCACCTGCACGCACATTCACGCACCTGCACGCACATTCACCACCATCACATATCATAGTTTATTTTCCCCTGCTATCTTCGCAGCAAAATTTGTATTGTTACGAATCTAGTACGTCCCTATCTTTTCCTCGGGCTGGCCATCTTTTCAAGCAATGCTTATAATGGCGGCCTTCTGCATAATCGTTTCTTAACTACAATTGTTATTGTAATCACTGCAGCATAGACATGCATACTGTATTATATCATTCATTTTATTTCATATCGTTGTTTATGCAAGTCAAACGACTCTGTGTTAAATCTACTTTGTATATTTCCTACATGTTCATGATTATGTAACTTATGTATGTTGATTTGCAGAAAATAAAGTATCTATCAATGTAAAAAAAAACAAAAAAACATGAGAGTTCAGTCATTAATGTCTTCATAGCACTAACTTAGTTCTATCTTTTTCCGGTTCTACAGGAGATTAGAAAAATAATCCAGAGTTTAAAGACTGTTAGGCTTCAACTCCACCCCCCCCCCCCCCCCGCAACCTCTTCCTCTTCGGCGGGGGAGGGGGATCATTTTAACAAAGCAAAATCAATTTAGGTGAAACTCCGTTAAGATTTTTCAAGAACATACAGAAAATGTGGAAAATCCCCCTCCTCCCCCTCAACACCCCCTATCAGGGCACCCCTGTGGATCCGTCATCATCAACCCTGCAATTTCAGCAACTATTGATAGTGTCTGCATAGCATTAACGTAGTTCTATCTATTACGGTTCGACATAAGAAGATTAAAATTCCAGAGATTAGGAATTTTGAGCTTCAACTCCCCCCTCCCCGAAAGGGGGCTAGGGAGGGGAGTTGTAGCCACCCCCCCCCCCCCACACACACACATGGCCCCATGCCCTGCATCCCCGGATTTGCCATTAAACTTGAACTACTGTCATCAAAGCCTTTATAGCACCAACCAAGCTCTATCTTATTTGGTTATAGAATATAAGAAGAATTTTGATAAAACTGGGGGGTGGGGATGACTAAATAAATTGAGATCCCATTGCCATAATGGTGCTACCTGCCACTTTTGTTGAAAATCTGTCTCGGATCTTATTAAGAACAGTCATCAAATATTAATGGTGGAAGTTCAAGCGCAGTTTTGACATGGAGTTTATCTACCATCTTTATACACAGTATTGCTAAAGTTAATGATTTGCACATTTCCCGGCGACGTTTGCACATTTCCTGGCAAAATTGAACTTTTGCCATTTCCCGGCGTCATGTATGCACATTTCTCGTCGATGAAATTTGCACATTTCCCGGCAAGACGTTTGCACATTTCCCGGCGTTTGCACATTTCACGGTGTTTACACATTTCCCGGCGTTTGCACATTTCCCGGCTCCACGGGCCTCCCTCGGCTCGCGTGCCGACTGTACGCGTTACAATCTGTACGTACTACGCAAAGTTCAGCGGTCCGAGCGGCATATGGTCATATTAGCGCAACACTGATCGACGGAATCGGGAAGCTTGGAAGTGGAACTGAGCTGTTTCCATTTTCACTCCATAGATCTGTTTTGTGACATGCAGTTCATTATCAGATAATGAACTGCATGTCACAAAACAGATCTATGGAGTGAAAATGGAAACAGCTCAGTTCAACTTCCAAGCTTCCCGATTCCGTCGATCTGTTCATCAACATGGTTGATCAACATGTGCTAAGGTACCTAGGGCCTACGGCCTATAGGCCCTAGTTGGGACAACTAAGGTAGGGTTAAAAACAAAAACGACAACAACAACAACAAAACAAACATATGACATACATTTTATCTTTAGGTCTAACAACTAAAACAATCTGAGTATCTCTGTTAAAATCTAAATTATTTTTGTTAAATTTGTTTAGTACAAAGTACGAGGTCACGAAAGTATTATCAAGTATGTATTTATCACTTTCACCCTTCAGATATTTATTTTTGATTAGCAAATTTGGTGTAGCAAAAGGAGAATCAAAGATTTTTTTTTTTCTTTTTCAGGGGGGGGGGGGGGGGTACCAGGTACTCAAGGTACATCTCCATAGTTCACAACACGCACTTTATACCAACCACTGCAACAACCAACACATGCAATCTACAATCGATGTCATTATGTTAAGCTTTGTTTTTCCTTTGGAAGACTGTCAGACTAATGCCAAAACTCCCATTTTCTTATATTTATTTTTCTTGCTCCATTACCACTTTCTGTACATGGTTACAGTAAGTGGGTAAAACAAACAAACGAACAAACAAACAAACAAGCTTGTCCATGTGGAGTTTTCCACGCATGCGTCAAGGTGATATCATTAAAAATGGCTGAGTAAGGGAAATAATAACAAAAACGCACATGGACCTGCCTTTCTGAATATCTTTCCACCATGTCACAGCATTTGCGACACGGTTTTTTTTTTCTTCTTTTTTTAAAGAAAGAAAATGGGGGTTTGAGTGAACCGCATAAAATTCATGCCTCCTAGCTTACAGGGTATATCACTGCATGCATTGGTTCCTGACCAGATTTGGGGGTCTTACGATGATATAATATAATTATCATCATAAGACATATTATGTTGTATGGGGGCGTTGCTAGCACATGAACCTAATGGGTTTCTTTATATGTTTTGGCTTCGGATGGGTCAAAGTTACTGTATAGAAAGTTTGAAGAAAATGACATGGGCTTCACTTTTTAGTATAGTTGGAAAAAAAAGGAGAACTGAGAGGTCCACTAAAAAGCAAGCTTGTAGATTGTGAACCACTCAAAAAACTCTAACGAAATACTTATTTGTATATGCTTAACACAAGTATAATTTAAACAAGACGGAACAAAACAGGAGACACACAATAACATGACACGACTAGACAGAAAGGTGGAAAATGGAAGGAAGGAAGGAAGAAAGAGAATGCCTACACGCTGATGAAAGAAACGAAAGAGGGAATTGAAGAGGGAATTGAAGAGATGCTTTAAACAGCCGGTGGTTGCATACAGCCGTGTAAAGAATATGACGGCTATTTCATGAATTAATGAGTTCAGAGATTAATTGATTGATGGTTGGATGATGAACCCTGTGGTTGTGGGACTTGGTTAATAAAAACGAACATCAGAGATGGTTTAACAGAAAGGATTTCAACTTACGCTTAAAGGAAAACTATAACTGGGGAACATCCTTAATAGTGTACGGAAGTAGAAAAACTAAAACAATAACAACAAAAACAACCAAAATAAAAACAACGAACAAACAAACAAACAGGCAAACAAAAGACAATCAACCACACACACATAATAAAAACAAAAACAAAAAAAGTTAACTTAACAAACCACAAGAAAACGTCCCTGAACTCTAGGAGGCTCTGCTAGCACAAAAGCGAGCACATGAACCCCCAGTTTTTACAATTTTTTTTGCATTAGGTTGATAAAGTTTCGTAAAAATAACATTGGTTTTGAATATACAGAATGACATTCATGAACTTCACCTAATCAGGGCACCCACGATAGGTTTATAACCATTTTTGTTTGTCCTAGAATGATTTCTATCATACGGGGGTGCTGTCAGCACACAAAAACGAGTACATGAACCTTTACTTTTTATGGTTTTCTGGAATAAGTAAGCCTGCTCCTACAATTTAGTTAATTTCCGTAAAAATGACATGGATTTTGAATGTACAACGTGACATTTATGAACGTACCCTGCCAGGGCATGCCTGCATAGGTTCCTGACCAGATTTTGGGGACTTACGATGACATTATGTTGCATGGAGGCGCTGCTAGCACATGAACCTTTAGTTTTCTTTACATGTTTTGGCTTCGGATGGGTCAAAGTTACTGTAGAGAAAGTTTGAAGAAAATGACATGGACTTCACTTTAACTGAAGAACGTCCTAAATAGTGTACGGCAGTAAAAAAAAAACAAACAAAAACAAAAACAACAACAAACAAAAACAAAACAAAATAAAAACAACCAACAAACAAACAAACAGGCAAACAAAAGACAATCAACCACATGCAACATACAATCACACACACACACACACGTACACACAATAAAAAAACAACGTTAATTTAACAAACCACAAGAAAACGTCCCTTAACTCTACTTTTTTTTCTTCAAACAATCTGTTTTCATATTTGCGGAACAACGAACCTTAATATCAATTTTCAAGAATAATGAACCCTTCTCATTTTTAGGATTACAAATCTTGATTTTTGAATCAACGAATTGTTCCTTCCAAATATAAGCTAGTCTGAAAAGAAAGATTGAAATATTACGAGTTCAAAGGTAAACTTTTGATCAAAATCGGATGAAAAATAAGGAAGTTATGGCATTTTGAAGTATCTCATCCCAACTTCTTGAATGAAGATGATCGAAACGCCTTCGAAGCAATGTTTAAACCGAAGCAGGACCTAGGTAACAGCTTTTAAACATTAACATGAAAATCTTATCTTTCCATTTTCTTGAATGATTATAGAGGAAACAGAATGGTACAACAGTTATGACTATATTGTAAAATTATGATTTAAGGTATATCTTTATGATAAATTAAAACTGAATGAGCGAAATCCCCCTTCCAAAAACCAACAACAAAATGAAAGCTATCAAACACACGCACACACAAACCCCCCAAAAATCATGACTGAGCTGAGTGATTATGTTTAAAACTTACTTCCTTCGATCGCCTGATGTCCACACAATATCACAAAATATGTTGTGTATAAAAGTAGGGGTTGTACTAAAGCCTCAAAGATTTATTGTTGTCTCGTATGAGCTATGTGTGTAAGTGTGTGTGTGTGTGTGTGTGTGTGTGTGTGTGTGTGTGTGTGTGTGTGTGTGTGTGTTGCTGTATTATAATTCAGCAGACCACCATAGCAGCTTCTACGGCGATATGAGGAGTCCCCTTCGCCAATCCCAAAGAAACACATGCCCAACAATATTGTTTACCTCTCAATCTTGGTGAACTCATCCATGTCAAGCTTAATCGCATACGATGGTGGTCTCCTGCATTCAATGATCTCTGTTATTTACTGAAAAATACTGTATATTTTGTTTTTATGTTTCTGTGTATGTACATTGCTCAATGCAATCACCTATGTGTATCTAGTACTGTTATCAATTTATTTCACTGCACTTGCTATTCTTTGTCTTTGTACTTTTTGAAATTTGTATTCAAATTTTATTTGATTGAATGCAGAAATAAAACAAATCAAATTAAAATCAAATTAAACCCTCCATCTTCACTTACAGGCACATGAATATCAAAGTCCTTTACAACGTACCATGATTTATGTTGGCACATCATTGTTTCCCGCCATTGAGTGCCTTTGGACCAATAAATATAGCTGCCAAGAGCAAATGATTTGTTGACATGCAGGCACATCATTATAACTAAAGGTAAATATTTATAATGTTCTTATAACAAACAGACGCTTAAGGGGTACGCAGACGCCTTGTTATCACATTACTTATCAATGGACCGAAGATCAATTTTTCTTCCATACCGTAAATCATCTACTCTTTTCATAATGTTCTCTAAGTTACCTATGTTTGTGTTACCTATGTCTTTTGTGCCCTTAGGTGAGCCTTCAAGTGTGGTTGTTACTGTCTAACGATTAAAGGGTACTGTACAGAATTGCAGAATAAACATTACAGTGATGTCATAGAAATCATACGGGTTGACTTGAAATTTCCAGGTGAAGCTTACAGTTGAAGACGATCCAAACAAACACTAATGAGAGTATTGTCCGACTTCCAGGGAGACGCGTTAAACAGCTGTAATGTACTACGAACAAATTAAAATTAGGAAAATGTCTACTGACTTACAGACAATATATAAATGGTTTGCCGAAAGCGACCCTTCAGGTAGATGTTCCTAAACAAGCGACCCTTCAATTTGCATTGTATTTTTTTTTTTTTTTTGTAATAGAACTTGTTTCAGAAATTTGTACTTCTGCGTTTCGCGATTATCATACGCTTTTTGGTTTTAGTTTATGTAACCACTGTTGTATACTTTCTCGTATGTTTGCTTGATATGTATCTAAAGCATTGAATTTGATAAATCAATTGAATCATAGGTTGATGCTTATTAATGAATGTATCGGTGATTTGACAGTGTGTGATTATTGTGATTGTTTTATTGTCATTTATATGCTATGTATGAAATGTTGTCTTCAGTTATTTTGTTTTATTTTCACCGCTTCAAAGTTCAATTGCTCACTGAAAAACACGCTTTTGCTTTACGTGAGCGACTGTGTCAAAATTAATGTTAAAGTATCAAACTCTCAAATTTAGTGACATATACGAGCAGCCGCCACGTCCTACACTGTGCTATCTTTGGCTATTATATCGTTCCCGCCTATTCTCAACTCACATTTTCGCACAAAGCATTTTGGGATCAAAGTTCAAGGCTCGAATGTGTGTCTCTATGTTGTACATGCTATAACTTGGTAGGCAGAATGCGACGCCATTGTCCCATTACATTGTAATTAGACTTTCTTGCCTGTGCTACACGCAGTCTAAAATACACACATGAGCAAATAGGCGTTATACACACATGATGCGTTGTGTGAATCCGTGCTACTGACTTACGAATGCAGTAGCCGTTTTCTCTACAGGGACGGAATTTGATTGCTGACACAATTTACAGTATTCAAACATTGGTATTAATGACAAAATTTGAGCATGTGATTTTTTTTTTTCATTTCTGAATGCTTTGTAACTACAAATGATTGCTTTCTTATCTTATGTTTTGTTTTGTTTTGTTTTACAGAAAATATATTAATACCGGCTTTTCTCACTGTGATGACTGCATGATTCATTTTTTTTCTTTTGAATGCTGTCATCCATGTGTTTTTTTGTTTTGGTTTTTTTTTTTTTTTTTTTTTTGGGGGGGGGGGGGGGGGGGTTATATCATGCGTATTATTCACGAACCTGTCAATATTGTTGTTTAATTGTGACTTTGTTCAAGTTCACTTCAATTTGATTAGAACACACACAACAAAAACACAACAAAAAACAGGTCCACGGTTTCATCCAAAACGATGGCAGATTAAAACAAGTACGAGTTACAAAATAACTGTTGAAGTTTACACCACCACAACACAAAGTACTTTGGTACTTCAGACACAAACTCTCCATTATTAATCACTCAATCAAATACTAATAATATTACTGCATTACAAAGGCAACAGTGACCGCCTGAACAGTGGTTTGATCATCTACCGCAGTATCAATACAATAGTTCTCGTTTAAAAAGGATAATGATGACATCATATAAACATAAAATATATATGAGCCTGCCATCATTATCATCATCATTATCTCAATCATGGGTGTATCAAGGATATATGTGACTCTGCACCTCAAAACAAACAAAAAGTCGCCAGACATGAATTTTAAGTTAAGACCATATTCTGAAAGAGCAGGCTTTAAGCTTTAAAATGATGTATAACTCAAATCAAATGGACTCTCCTAACCTATCTAAATATTGGAAAGAAAGCACAAACTCAGGAAAAGTGTGAACTGAGAAAAGAGGCTCTGAAGTACAGTGTCTATTCAAGCGCTTAATCTTTACCAAACCGCGCTGGCTGTGCGATGAATGGGACAAAAAACAGGAAGTAAACCACCAGAGTAACAACAATGAAGGGATTATCAGATTAAACTGAAATTAGCCATGCCTCATTAACACATTCTGTCCATACTTAATGCCAACTTTCAAAGCAGTAGCTCTATCCCTTCAAAAGTTATTAGAGTTGAAAGTGAAGAGTGTGGACAAGGTTTTTCAGAAAGGAAAAGGGGATTCTAAAGACACACCTGATCACAGTATTCTACCAAAAATGTTCGAGATAAACTGCTAAAAAACACACTTTCCTGCCCGTTTTATGATACCAAATTTTAGCATAATGTAAAAGAAGACCCACTCTTTCAGAAAATATGAAAAAGTCAAGATCGGCTAGGTTGACCCATTTCACTTATTTTCAGCCCTCACGCAAGATCAGTGTGTGCGACTTTATGTTCGTTTTGAGGTGCACTGTCACATATTGTGTAATGCATGTGCATAGAAAAGATGCACTTCTTACCTTCCGCTAGGAGACAATGGATTACACAGGCAGTCACTGTTAAAAACAAAGCTACGTTCTTGCAATGTCTTTCCATTTCAACCGGAAGGAAGTGATGTTTTACTTGTCAAAAAAAGAGACAATTTCGATGAAACCAAATGCGCAGACGTTAATGACGACGGCAGCGGCAGTGTGGACCAGGCCTGACAGCTTACAGTATATTGTTCGAACGAGCAGGTATGGTAACTTGTGGAAGTACTGTACACATCATGTGATCACTAGACCATTATTCCACCACGATTTATGTGGCGGCGGTGACGGGGGTCTTGGAAATCCCGTTGTGGTCCGCGACGGATTGGTAGCTTTTTAAAAAAATGAACAGACCAAACAACTCTAATTACTGCTGATGGATATGATATTTTACATAGCATTGTGTAAAAATTACCCGTTCAAAATAAACAAGACAGGACCTTATCAGGATCACTTTGTTATACATTGTTTTGGATATCTCAGTCATTTCAAAAGCATTCTTGATCAAATACACTTTCAATCCCTTGATAGAATATTGTTTCGATCTTTAGTATTTCTTAGAGTGGTTCATAAATAATTCGCAAAAAGTTAAAAGCTGAATCCTCGCCACAACCAGTACTACACCATAATTTTAACTTCACCACAATTACCCATTAAACATTTTTTTCAGTGTGTGTGTGTGTGTGTGTGTGGGTTCACTGTCTGTTCAGCCTGTTTATTTAAAGAAATGATAATGTACCAGATATTTTTTTGTTATACATTCTTATTATCGTACTAGCCGATTTCCCTCTGGAGAACTAACCTCCTGATAACTACATTGTACCACCCTGAAAATTACTGCCGACAAGTTCAGATTAGGAGCAGAGCAGATAAATGAACAAACTAAAAATCTGGTTCATCATTAAAAAAAAAAACAAAAAAACTCAGTCTATTTTTTTTTTTGTGAAGAGAGAAACACTGTTTATTGAGTAAAAATACTAAATTTATCAGGGTACAATTATTTTTGTTTATCTTGATCAAGTGCCTTTTTCAGTGTTGATAAACAAATTTTATGGATAAACTAAGTTCCCTGCCGAAAAAAAAAAAACACATAGTGTCCCACGTAGTCACCACAGTGTTCACACAGTCAATCCACTGCGTTAAATTGGAACATTTTTTAATACAGTGAACCGCTCAGTGGAACACAGCGTGACAACCGTATGAACCACACTGTAACCACAGTGTGATTTCAACTGATCAACCACAGTGTGGTTCATAGTGTAGTCACAGAGTGTTTCACTTTGTGTCTTTCATACAATCTTTCATACAATAGCTGTTCTGCCACACTGTGTACTTTTCACCCAGTGACCTCTACTGCCACACCGTTATCTTTCACACAGTGATCTCTGTGCACAATGTGTTATCTTTCACTCAGTGAGCTCTCCATCCAAACATTCAAACACCACACTGTGTACACTCTGTGGATATTTTCCATACAGTTACCACACTGTGAGTACTCTGTGGTAATTTTACATCCAGACTCACCACTGTGTACACTCTATGGTGATTTTCCATCCAGTCTTCACACTGTGAACACTCCATGGTGATCGGTTTCCTTCCAGTTCTGTCACATTGTCTATAGCTCTAATGCAGTTTACAGAAAGTGTTATTTCCAATAATCAATTCACTCGTTGTGAAGAAATAGAAATACAGAAGATTTCATGAAAATGACAAGCTTTCTTGGTTATGGCCCGATTCCTGCATACTTTAACTAATGAAATGTCATGTTGTCAACCCCCCCCCCCCCAGATTGTTAAGATGCAGTCTTGTAGAGCACTACCTATAGCTTAAAGGAGAAGACAAAAGTGCGCAAATGTATACTCTGTATCAATACACTAAATTTAATATCACAAACCAAAAAACACACCTCTTATACTGCAAAATCAATCACAATATAATCAAATATTAAAACGTACTTTATTCTGTAATTGCCCACAAAAAAAAAAAATATTTGTTTCAGTTTTATGAAAGAAAAAGCTATGTATCAATGACAATTTGTGTGACTATTATGAAACACATGTTTGCATCATTTCCTGTTATGACAAACCAATTTAGGAATATGTTACAGCAGCGAGCTCTCGTAGCACATATCTTCATATTCCCTTCATAAAAAAACAACAACAACATAATCTTACTTTTAGGGCAATGGTAATTTAACAGACCAATCTTTGGCACATTTACCTCATTAATAGCCATATCTGGGTGAGTGAAAACTTTTTAACTCTTTATGTGCCATGGCGGACACCCCTCGTGTGCCACATTGTTCTGAGACACCAACGATGTCATGCTTTGAGAAGACCTTCTGTTGTTCAAATCTATTTTACTTCTATAGACTTTTGTTCAGCTGGACATATAGTGAGTAAAGTTGTCGAGAAAATGCCAAGCTTTGTTGTGATGTAACGTGTATGATAAATCTATCATTGCTTTATTTCAAATGACTCGTATAGCTAAATAACTGTAAAGGCACGACTATGGCACACCAAACAGTGACAGAAACTAGAATTTACACCTAAATCTCGGAGAGAACACCGCTTGTTAGTCAATCACGACATAAAATGCAAGCTATATGTGAGAGGAACGAAAGCGCGAGAAACGCGTTCATTGTACTGCGGCATTTGGCGATTTATCGATCGGTTTTGGCAGGTTTGTGCATTTGTGACCCTGCATCACAAAACAAACAAAAAGTCGCCAGACATGGATTCTTAGAGAGCAGACTCTAAGCTTTCAAATGATGTATATCTCAAATCAAATGGACTTTCCTATCCTACCTAAATACTAGAAAGAAAGCACACACTCTGGAAAAGAGTGAATTGAGAAAAGATGCTCTGAAGTACAAATAGTGTACAGGGTCTATTCAAGCGCTTAATCTTCACCAAGCCGTGCTAGCTGTCCAATGAAAGGGACAAAACACAGGATGTACACCACAGGAGCAACAACAATGAAGGGATTATCAGATTAGGCTGAAATGGAGCATGTTCTATTAACACATTCTGTCCATAACTTTAATCCCAACTTTCGAAGCAGTAGAGTTATCCTTTCAAAAGTTATTAGACTTGAAAGTGAAGAGTGTGTAAAGGATTTCAAGAAATGAAAAGGGGACGCTAAGACAAACCTGATCATTCTACTCTCCCACCAAAAAGGGTTGTAGAAAAACTGCTGAAACACACTTTCCCATTCATGTTATAATCCCAAACTAAAGAATAATGTAGAAGAAGGATATCTCTTTCAGAAAATATGAAAAACTCAAGATTGACTAAGTTGACCCATTTCACCTTTTTTGAGTCCTCACGTAAAATCAAGGGCTGCGACTTTTTGTTCGTTTTGTGATGCATGGTCACATTTGGGCAGAATACATGTATGCGAAGTTGGCACGCCGTCAACTGAGTCGAACGTGCGAACGTGGCACATAAAGAGTTAAGGATGGCTCCTTGGAACAATCAAGTATTTTATAAGGCTTGATTTGACTGACTAAAATCATTACAGATGATGACTTCAACATGAGGTGTGATCAATAAGACTGAGATCTGTGCACAATTCAACACCAGCTATGGTACCATGACTGGTAACCAGCTATTGTATGTTTGCAGGCATGTTTATTAATTTATCTAATTTTGTTTTCATAATACAAACAATCTTTACTGCAAAGAAAGAAACGATTATTATTAAGTATAGTATAAAGAGCGTGACCCTAGATCTTTAGATTTTCTTATGCTTAGATTGTCACTTTCTTTTTATTAATACTAGCTGAACGGATGAGACAAATCATAAAACGGAAAATCTTGAAATAGAGAGCAAAGTCACAATGACTGAGGGAATGAAAGTCATATTAAAGAAAGTCTTTATTTAAAAAAAAAATTATATTAAACACAGTATAAAGAGCGTGACCCTAGATCTTTAGACTTTTTAATGCTGAGATTGTCATGTTCGTTTTATGAGTACCGGTATGCTTTGTATACATGATGCAACAAAATGAATATATTGAAATATTGAAATTGGAATTATGATAGATGAACTGCAATCGGAAAATGTCGAACTGAGAAATCTATATTCTGTCTACGTAACACACATACACATACACATACGAACACACACACGTATACAAACAAACACACGGAACACACTTAAAAAGGCGCACACGTTTTGTGTAGATCAGAAAATATCGCTTCAAGTCCTTAATGTCAAATTACTCTTTGCATGCATGTAGCAAAGAGTGGACAAAGATCTAAAAACAGACCTGGAAGACGACACACTTATTCCATGAGCTCCGAATGTAGCAATAAACCAATGATCAAAGACTGTGTCACAGTGTGTTACACGTGAACTAGCTTATTGATCTAGATGAGGCAGTTTGATCACCCGAAATGAAATATAAGAAGAGACAAAGTACCGTTGAAATTATGTGTGCATTTATTAAAGTGTTATCAAGTCTTCAAATAATATACATCCGGTCGTACAATATAATAATCTTCTGAGCTCAGAGCTTAAACACATCACGCGGATTAAATAACTGTTATCACATACATCAATTACTAACAACCTTCTAAATCCTGGACTAACAACCCTCAAAATTCATCTTTCAACTTATAAACTAAGTAACCAAGTACCATGGCACTTCTCACAATATTGACATAAACATGAGACGGCGTGGGTATGTGGCTTGCCACAACAAATCATATCCCTGACCATAATGTCGGTCAGCGTTCAGAGTTCAGTTCAGTGCAAACTTGTGGTTCCGGTTTATCAGTTAATGGGGAATGCTATTATACTGACTTTGCTTCGCGAATCGGCGTTCTCCATATGACGACAGCCTTGCGTCCTTGGAGACGGTGAACGCGAAGCGCTTGGAGAATGTGTCGGGGCGACAACGACGTCCTTCGACCAGTCGACCGCGGTTCAGCGAAGGCGACGGATCCAGCCCCGTGTAACCGGCGTTACTGTGGAGGGGGTGTGTCTCGGACTCGGCGAGGGAAATCCGGGCAACTGGTCAGGCAGCGGCTGAACGGGAGACACCTGTGGAGTCTCGACCCGGTGATTGTGTGAGCTTTTGTGGACGAAGCTCCACTATATCCTTAACAGCCGTCTGGGAAAATATTACAAACAACATCTCACAGGACAACTGTCTTACAATATCAACTTCTATAACGCCTTCATCTTGTTGCCGTCATCAACTCACAAACATAATGAGGGCATTATATATACATTCAGACAGCCTATTTTAGCCATTTATATAAGAAACACAGAAATATCACAAGGGCCTCTCAAATGTACCCTAATCTCAATATATACAGCAGACAATTAAATCTACAGCATCATCATCATTGCAATTCACTACGCGGGGACATAATCCCACATATTACACTGTACTTCAGACTTCAGCTATCAAAATTACTCTTTTACCTTACAATTATCTTTAGTCCTCTTCATATCAAACTCGAATACAAACAGAAAACCCTATATCAGCTTTCTTGAGTTAACTTACTGTATTCATATCACAACTGCAGACAATAAGGATGGGCTTCTAAACTGTCCGGGTATCAATAATTATAGAATACGGCTTACCGCCAGAAATATAACTATACAGTAACAATTACTATCTGAGCAAACTCAAACCATTATCCATACTACAAAATGATAAATAAAACAAACTGAAACTTACAGTTGGGCCTTGGACACCCCAGTTGTGGCATCACTGCTAGACAAGGCTCTGCAGCGTCTGGTCTGCCTGGTGGCAAGACAGGGTGTGGCAGCTTCACTTCTTGTGAGCCTGCCAATACATACGCTGGCTGCTGCAAACTTAACTATGCCGGGAAACAATAGCTGTCAAACACCTGCATGTGGGATGCCTCCAACCCAACTAAATTCATATGCTAATTCACTTCCTCCCAGACTGGAGGGTATTTAAATTAGATTTAAATCAACTCCTTACCGACTGGAAAGACATGATTCATTAGAAGACACTTTTTTAATCAATATCTGAATTAGCATAGCTTTATTTGGTTTGGTTTGGTTTTATTTCTGCCTTTTCCAAATTACACATAACAAAATAATTCATTATTTAGAGATAAACATTGCACTACGTATAAGTCAGCATACTATCTTACAAATTATTTCAAAGTACATCTATACATACACTATAAACATGGCAGTATTCAATGTATGAGACGTATAGCATAATATCACCCCCCCCCCCCCAAAAAAAAAATGTTCAGAAGGGAATCGTGGAATTAACAGTTGTAAATTCTGTAAATAATGATTGATTATTCATTCAGAATATGTCATGTGGTTACAGTAAACGAATTTCATGAAAAAAACAAAACAAGAGCACTCGCAATCGAGCACATGTATCCCCCGAACCCGTCTCCCATACCCCATCTGGATTACTTTTTAGGTTAGAATGTTGTATAATATGGCAACTGTCGCAGGATACAATAAAATCCGAGGAGAAATGAGGCTAGTATAATACAAGGAATATGACATGTCATCCTATTAACGTTTAAACAATGAGAGCGCTGGCAATGAAAACTTGTGTTACCTAGAATAACTCCCCATAGGTCTCCATAGCAAGTTTGAATAAAATCCGACAAGAAATGTGGCTAATAGAGCATAATGGCTTCCTAGTCGGAACACTGAGGGCGCCGTCACCACAAACTGGTGTGTCCTTTATGTAGAATGACCATGCATTCACCTCTTTAGCAAGTCTGAAGAAAATCCGGTAACAATCAAGTTATTGTCTAAATAAGCATGCATTTTCGCAAACTTTGACATGATCAGGGTGACCTTTGACCCTGTAAAAGGTGGAACAGTGAGGGCAGCATTATCAATACTGTAGGTGTATAGATTTGACTATGATGCATTTACATACCAAATTTGATTTTTTTTTTTTTTTTTTTTTAAATCGGTCGAGAAACAAGGCCAGCTTCGCACACACAAGCAGACCCTGTTAAATTCACTTTTTCATGTACAAAGACGGAACAAGCGAGGGCACCACCACTAAAAACAATATAGGCATCTTCATTTTACTACAATGCACCTTTTCGCCATATTTGAAGAAAATCTGATCAGAAATGTTGCTGATACCATGGACCTACTTGTAGGTCCATGTTGATACCTATACCCCATCAGGATTACCTTTTTAGACAACTGCCGCAGTATACAATAAAATCCGACGAGATATGAGGCTAGTATAATAAGAACGACCCAAGTCTAATTTTTGGCCGACATGGGGAATTTTAGCTTATGCATGGACTCATCTTGTGTATAAATGATCAATCCTAATTACCCCCGGAAGTTCTTATATGAATGTAAGAATGACCAAAGTCCAGGACTTGGGTCATGTTTGCATTCATGTTATAGCGCCCTCTCTCATCGCTTCTCTCTTCTCATATAACAGCCTATCCTGTATAATTATGATTCAAAGAACGACCAATGTCCATCACACAAAATGGCCTCTCCACAATTAATGTAAATGATAATTGTCATAATGATATAACATGTTCTAATGTGTATATATAATGTTACTTTCCCATGGCAGTTATATACAATATTATTTGACAAATAAAAAAGATGTGACTTTTTTTTAAAGTTTACTTGAAATGACCTTCCATGGACTTGGGTGGTTCTTTATTATTCACATACTCAATTATACCAAAACATTTGGTAGACCAGTTTTCTTTTACAAGGGGTAACACGTCAATATATAAACTACATTCAATATCAGAAGAATGAAGATTTTTGAAATATGCAAAATTAGTTTTATCAATATTTAAAAATAATTTGTTTATTAAAAAAAGCCGAGAATTTGCCGGACTATAGGCATGCGATGGGTCTACTTAAGGTCATGGTAAACTTGGGGGAGGGGGTAGGAAGATATGACTGAGTACACAAAAACATTCAAAACATTAATTTCTACAGCATTTCTAGATAAGAAAAAAGATAATCAAACAAATTCACATGATAAAATGGATCCGTATCTGCAAAACAACAGAGAATAAAGTAATTCTTATTTAGAAAACACATTGAATTGTTGTTTATTAATGCAAGAAAGAAAATAAATATTCAAGTAAACAAGCTGTCTCATCGATTTCTGTCTGTTCACAGCGGTTCATCCCTAAATGAACACACAACTTGCGAAGGCATAATAGCAGCATTAATCACCGTAAAAAAGATCTGAGAAGGTTTGAATCCACTTTATTAGCGATGCGTCTAATAAGCTATAAACTCCAAACAAGAACTTGATCGTGCTCACAGTATTTGTGAAGCCTTTCAACTCGGGGTCAGTAACAGGAAATATACTTTTGTAAGTACACACACTTCTCCTACTAAATGAAATTGAATTTCTATGTCTTCACTTACTAGCTTCTGGTATCATATTATTCTGATAGATTTGATATCTTTATGAGGAGCTAGAACAAAGCTTGTTATCACCATTGTGCGCTTTTTCCACGAAATTCCTCATTAATTCTTAACTTACTTTTATGATATAAATCATGTGTTATAATGTTTAATGCTGATAAGTCAACATGGCGACACTTTCTCATTTTCTCATTGACAGTTTCCACCTTCACTGAATTGTTGTTTCCAACAAATTCATTTGAAAGTTGCTTGAAGCCTTCGATACAAACAATAAATCACAGAAAACTGTCATAAGGGTGAAATTCGAGGAAATCTCGAAATTCTGAAGCACCAATTCACAACGATAGAGACCCTCATCTGCCTCTTCCAAGTCAGTGATGATTAGGTTTAAGTTCCTGTCAATGTCAACAATAGTTTTTGCTTAGTTCGAGAACCAAGCTGCGACTTTGCCTGATACGTCCTCAAACGCGCCTAACAAATTACCTTGTAATGGATGTTTGATCATGCAAAAAAGAATGGAGGTTGACTGTGTTGCGCATTTTTTAGTTACAGGATGACATAAGATATTTGTAAAGTCAACATATTAAGTATAAATCGATAAAATGAACGACAGCAGGTTGTGGATTTTTAATCAGTAACGTTTTCTCTTTTTGCTCTGACTTCCAGCTCGCTTGTAAAAATTGATTAAAGTTGCAGTGATCATGTCTAAGAATTGTTGATTCATGAAACTGGAAGACATGAGTTACTATAACATAGCATGAATGAAGTGTTCTGCTTCAAAGAAAGAAAGTTAAATGGACCCGCAAATCAAATAGATTTTATAATATAGTCACCGTGGTTTGGTATCACATGCGTCGCATCAACGTCTCACGTACGATCCGCACTAATCAAATTTCCACTAATGCATTTCGGTATCCTGGCTCACTTTCACCACGGTCAAACTTTCCAGATACGTCCCAAGCTTCTCACACAAACGAGACTGGGAAAAACGATTCCTTAGAAAACCCTAGACAGACATAAGACATTTTCTACTTTTTTTTTTTTGGGGGGGGGGGGAATTGGTCAGTCATAGGTACTAGTAATAGATAGACAGGGTTGAATTAGAAAAAACCTCCAAATTTTCCAGTACAAGTTGGCAATGGTAGCGGCCCTCATCGATTGCTTGCAAGTCAGTGATGACAAGACTAAAATTCCTGTCCATTTCGAAATGTCCCTCCTTGCTCATGAAGTTCCCATCGAAGAAAAACGCCTTCCTCATCTGTAGCTGCTGATTTGAGCTGTTCTCCATGACCCACAATACAGCGAATGGCTCTTCCTTGAAGTGACATGGCAGTCGAATGGTTTCCCTTGTCCATACCCGAACGGTGGACACAGTGCCTACTACTGAGGCTGAGAGATAAAACAAAAGTGAGAAGAGTACCCCCTAACGTTTGTTAGTCAAACAGGGAAAGTGTCTTTATTGTTAATGTTGGTCTTTAAACAATTGATTTATTATTTGCTACCTTTCAAGGGGCACATGGGGGTGCAAAAACTCGTTTTGACGTTTCATGGCTTTTGTAATGATGCATCACAAAGTAATATGTATATGAGAATTTTACCTACAGCAATTGGGGCTAGCGCGATGAAATGTTTAATGACTATTAAAATGTTATCATTTTCACAAGGAAGACCTTTAACTGGGCTTCTAAACATTGCTGCAGAGAAACATTAACTGTTACCCCCTCCGTTATACTTATATTGTATAAAATTCCTGTACTTTGCATGCGTTAAGCTACATGTATATTCATTTTGCCACAGCTAGTGTTCTCTATACTTGTATCCCTCGCTGAGAGCATCAGTTCTTCTATCACGTGTTTACGATTGTAACATCATTTTTTATTAAGACCTAATTTTCTTTTCTCAAACTTGCATTAAGATTTGCCCTGTGATGATGTGGGATGTCGGATTTGAAGTAGAAATTATGTAAAAAAAGAAACGTGAAACCCGTTTTACTCTTACGAACCGAATCCACACAATACTGTCGATGGAATAAGGGGAGCTAAACAATGATAGTAGGTAATACTTGAAAATGTACAAAATGCCAGTTTCTAGAAGATTTGTTAGATTTACACTCACCGTACTGTAACCTACACTTTACCCCATTAATCATCAGCTATACACTGCCGTAATGCTATATGTTTTATACGGCCTGTGGTACTGCTCAAAATATATGCTAATTGTAGGCAGATACAATAAGGCTATTAAGATTATAAATACAAATTGCATTTTGGACCTGCCACAGGTACTTGCACAGAGATTTCTCTGTGTAGTTTTTTTTTTTTCATTCATTCTGTTTTGTGTATGTCAGCAAATAACGTCACACTTGGTTACTGTGAATATTAGCTTCCACCTATTTGCAATTCACATACTCGCATATGCGGGATCAAAGTTCACGTAGATTTAGCAGTTTAAATAGGTGTCGTCATGTTCCACATGATATATTATGACCCGGAAAAACAAAACGCGACGCCTTCGTTCAGTTGCAAGGTGCAGACTCTTCCTTGTTTATGCACTTGGGTGCATCCCTTAGATTCCAACGCATACAGTGCACACTAACACAAAGATGTACACGTGATCAAAATGAAAGTGAGTCCGACACGTGCAGCTGACTTGTAAGTGGCACTTCTTTCGGACTCTCGGGACTTTCATGCTGATGCAAATTGGTTCCTAACATAATTGACCACAGGGTTGAAACATTGACATTGCTGGCAAAACAACTTGCTTGCAAACGTGTGAATCTGGTTTCCTTTCATTCTTAGTTTCGACCTCCCAACATGGTCATCATTATTAGCTTTGAATAGGCACTACCCCTAGAAACCTACAGTCAGGATGTTTAGGCCAAATGTTTTGAAGAGTTAGAGCAATATGGCTGTTTTACTGGGACAAAACTATAATATCATAACAAATTTAAAAAGTGAAATTAAGATAGAGGCTAATTCACTGTCAATTTTTTTTTACAGCAATGGCTGTGCCCAGACTGAGGTGTCTGCACTCATTGGACGTTAATATATGAACGTGAATATAACCCACATTATGATTATGTTTATTCCAACAATAATTTGAAAATGGAATCAAAATGAACTGACACCTAAATTCTTCATGTCGATTATCCATGCTTCATCACGTTCATGATATTGATGTATTAAGACGCGTTTTGTTGCTGTTGTTGTTCGGCAAATGGAAAGGGTAAAGCGAAACATGCAAAACTTGATGCTTATAAGTGGCCCCTTTATCTCTGTTATTTATTGCGTTTGTCTGACAGTGAATACGAATGAGAATAAATCTATTTACGTAGGGCTTGCGTTTTAATTTTGTTGTTTCAGTTAATGCATTTTGGTGATAGCATGCCTTCTTCTCAAGCACCTATGTTAGCCCTGGGCCCTGGTTTATGAAGAGTTATAATTGATCCAATATTTGATTTTTATGGAACGTCTATGGCAGCCTTTGTGGTAAGGAAGTTTATACTCGATTATTTATTTTGATAAAACGGAGTTCACGTCTACTGTGTAATTAATATGCATGAAAAAAAAATATTACTCTTACCTTCTGTAGCGGGGCAATAGATCACAGAGACCGTCGTAAGTGTTAATAACAGAACTACACTCTTGTAGTTTTTATCCATTTTATTCGGAAGGAAATGGTGTGCTACCTGTCCAAAGTAAGACATGCTAGACGACTAAAATATCGTCAAAACCCGTCAACTGGTTTTTCGTCTGGGAACTAGAGGGCGTGAAAATTTGCATAAATACTATACACCCGATACGTGATCACTAGACCATTGTTGGTGATGTTTACGGATTGGTAGTTTTCTGTGGAAGATGGTAGAAGCTAAATTACTCTATCCACTGCCTGAATGATAATGTTTCACATGACGCAGTTCGCTAAAAAACATTGTGTTGACTGTACTTAGTAAAAAAGAAATATCCTTCACGACAATTGCCGATAAAACAAATTTGATTTTTCCTTTTGTGTGCTGAATATTTCATCAGCTTGTCTGTTATAAAAAAAAAAATATGGAGCAGCTTTCCTTATGTCAGCATTAATCTTTCAAGACTGAACGATTCCATGTAACTCGTCTTTGAGTGAGATTTCAATCTCTCGTGGGAGGGAGGGGGAATTTCTTCCTATGGGGCTCGTTCAGGACCATTGAAGATGAGATACCAAAGCATGGTATTAAGTCTTACAGAAATATTATACTTTTCCATTGAACTGTTGCAGTGAATGTTGTGGTGTTATGGTCAACAATCAACCCAAGTCTATGTGATAGTACTCGACGTACTCGCACACTGGCACACTCGCACACTCCTTGCTCAAAAAACAATTGTTTTCAGGAAAAAAATTTCTGGAATGATCTTCCCGCTGATTTAATCAATTGTTCTAGTATGTTTACATTTAAACAGATATTTTTTCATGGAACCTGCGTTTACAAGCTTTGCTTTTGCGGTTCCATCATATTTCACAAGTTATAGAGAATTGTCTTATGTACATTATGTTATATGCTGACACACTTTCTGTTCATTACCCGACTTATAACATATTTTGTATCTTGCTTGGTTTGTATTCTTTTTGTGGATGTATTTTTATGTCAAGTGAAATATGAAAATAAACGTGCTGGAACTGTTCACTGTGTCTCGAGTGCAAGACCAATGCAGTTTCAGTTATTCAATCCATAGTATGGAGCTCTGTTATCACTTTATTCTGTATCTAGTAATTGACAAAGAGAAATCAAGTGAATTTAATAAATCGATGGGACTAATCATTAGAAGTATAAACAGTTTATCCTGATCAGAACAACGAGTTTATCACACGAATTCGACACCCTCGAGTCAAACAGCCTCGTGACATTAAAAATGTGTAATATTTCGCATGAGTCACGCAGCTCACAAGTCAGACAACCCACGAGCTCAACAGTGGACAAACACAAAGAAAAGTGCTCACAAGCTCGTCACTAAGAAAATAAGGCCAATGATCGCGACGCTGCGCAAATAAGGCCCATGACATCGACACCATGGGCAAATGAGGCCACGAAACCAACACTGCCTAGGCCTACTTTAAGCCCCCTCCCCCCCCCCCCCCCCCCCCCGTGTGTAGTGTCGGTTGTTTACCTTGTGGTAGAGCTCGTGGGTCTTGTCTGCCTTGTGTCGAACCTGCGGTTCGGAAATGTAGTGGGCCTATTTTACTGATGTCGAGCTCATTTGGCTTTGTGCACATGCTTGCATGACTGTTGATGAATGCAGTTTTTTTTTTTATCTGACGAATTTGACCTTGATTTTTTTCTTCTTGTGTGCTTACCCAGTTGTTTCTTCAATGCACTTAAACAAGACTTTTAGCAGAAATTGTTTTAATGTCGTAACACGTGACTGTTAATCACTATAGCTAGCAACAAAGCTTGCTTTATATGACGTATGCCTGCTTTTTGTTGGTGGATTAGTTATATTAGTGGATTAGTTGTACAACGGTCAGTTGCCATCTTCTTTCCTCTCATTATTTCAGTTAAACAAGGATATACATTCTTATCCCACAAGGCAATCTGATAAATTTCATCTACAAAATCCTAAAACGGTGATGGCTCTGAAATCTATCAGACACACTAGACCTGATATCTGGAACTCTCTTCCTTCAGAAATTCGAATTTTAAAGTCTATGTATTCTTTCAAGAAAGCTGTAAAGACAATGCTGCTTTCTGGATATCAGTGATCTTATAATGTCATTGCAATTGTATCGTATATGAAATTCCCTTGTTGAATTATCGCCGTTCAGAATTTATTGCGTAATGTTATGTAACCGACCATGACCTGTAGTAAGCGTTCACCTGATAAAATTCAGAAATTATTAAATAGAGCTTTGAGAGTTTCTATGAATGTAAAATGGAGATTTTCGAGTGAAGCATTATTTGATTTGATACAAACAAATGCAAAGTTAAAGATAGATACATTTATTGAAAGAAGTGATAAACAGTTATTGTATGTGATGTATAAAATTGTAAATAGGATTATGCCACAAATTGTATGTAATTTATTTCCATTTAAGCAGACTAATTACATACTGAGAAAAGGAATATTGAAACTAGATGTACCACACCCAAGAACTAATTTCAAGAAACGTAGTGTAACATATCGAGGCGCTAAATTATGGAATAATTTATCAGATGATGTAAAGCAAAGTGTATCCTTTCTTACATTTAAACATAAGGTGGATAAATTATATACGTAGTAATTGTTTGCATTGAATTGTAACACTGTGCATTAATCGTTTTCCTTTGTTTTTTTTCAGTATCTTAATTCTCATTTTCTTTTTGTAGTATGCATGATTTCCTATGATTTGTTTTTGAGTATCTGTTCGTTTGATTTTTGTATTTAATTTTTTCTTTTTTTGTTACTATTTTTAAAAGTTTCCTATACTATGTATAAAATATTGTATTTTGTAATTGTATGATTTTTTACTTCACGGACTCACAGAAGAACAGCCATTGGCTGAAGTGAGTGACCCGTGGTGAAATAAACTAAACTAAACTAAAATAAACTAAACTAAACTAAACCTGTACCTCGGTGAGAAAATACTTTGCTATGCTTTACTATTGATCCAGGTGATCTAAATTTGTGTGTTAGTGAAAGCAGACAGACCTCTCCTCTCTCCTTTCTCCTATCCTATCTCTATGCAAGTCATCCCTCCCCTTATTTTCCTATGTTATGTACGAGGGCTGCATGCAAATCAAGCAATGCTTAAGCTGTAGCCCTTCTGCGTTATTCATTGCATCACTGATATGTTCTGTTGTACATTGTAAAGGCAATGAAGAAACTGTATTGCTGTACATTCTAAAGGTAATGAAGAAACTTACCTTGTTAGCACTTAATGTTTATGTATATCCATTTATATGTATGGTATCAACAATGTATATGATATATGTGTATGTATCTGCATAAGCAATGATATAATGCAGGAACCCATAAATCAAATCAAATCAAAAAATATATGTATTCATTAATATTGTTCATAATACGAGACGTAGTAGACTTGCTAAGGGGGTAAACGCTGCATTTTTTAGTACAAATGTCCTACTTGGCACAGATGTTCCCTAGGGCAATTGAAAAATTTTCATCTAAAGAGACAATCTGTATCTATGCAAATAAGCCTTAATTTGCATAATTTATGCAAAAATACATATAAAGATTATTTAAAAATATATGTGCATCCAGCGGAAATACCTAATTTGGCAAACAATTTCTATTGAGTAAGTGGAAACAATTCCTGCAAAAATTGATTTCATACCTATGTAAATTAATGTAAAATTTGCATAATTACGCCAAATATTGTGCAAAAAATCTGCATTTTTGAGAGAATTTCTCAACTATTAAGCACTGGATCTTGTAGTACAAAGCAACTTTCCGTCATTGCATAAATGCTTTGCAGAGTGGAAAAAATAACAATCGATAGTGACACTCTTTCAATATGATTATGCAAATCTAACAGTAGAGCCTACCCATATGAACAGATGCAAATTGGAACAATATTGCTTACAAAAGGACTGTGCTTCCCTTGCAAACAGTACACAACTGAGGTCATGGTTAGAAAATCATTGCAAAAAATACTACCATAGTGAAAGTGTGAATTCTAATTTTCATTGTATTTTCTAGGCAATCAAGCAAATAAGAGGCTTTTTACATCAAACTGATTGTGCAAATTATGTGGATGCAAGGGTAGCTGCACACATTAAGAACGTACAAGCTTGAGTTAGAAACAAAGTCTGTTTCCGGAAAAAAAAAAGTTAACTCAGTATACTATGAGCTACTAGGTTGCATGGGAACTATGCTAGGAAATTTAGAAACAATAACATTTTGATATTCGACAATCAATATATGCAAAACTTGTCATGTGAACAATAAAGGAGATGTTCTACATGTACTTTAAAGGCAGCCGATCGCCATCCCTGATGGTACGTAAA
Organism: Diadema antillarum; assembly: GCF_040938485.1. NCBI lineage: Eukaryota > Metazoa > Echinodermata > Echinoidea > Diadematoida > Diadematidae > Diadema > Diadema antillarum. Next base: position 281,598 of record NW_027272460.1, read on the forward strand.
CTCCGAACGACCGAAGTTTGTGCATGCAATTGCGCAATGCCAGATCGGTGCTATATCCATAAACGTGTGGGGCAATGCTACCACTGAGACAAGTGTGTGTGTGTGCATGTGTGTGTACGCATCATACACAAACATTGTCACCGCGAGCTGCGGTGATTGGAGTAGAGAGGCCAGAAGACGCTGCGGCGTGTGTGTGTGTGTGTGTGTGTACGCATCATACACAAATATTGTCACCGCGAGCTGCGGTGATTGGAGGAGAGAGGCCAGAAAACGCGTGGCTCTTTTGGCCTCTCTTCATGCGCATGCGCACTGAGAGTGTGCGTCCATTCGGAAGCTCTCGTGGCTCGCTGGGACGGCCATTTTGGGTTAGGAGATAAGCACAGGGAGCTCTCTTGTAGCCTACCGTATTTTCGCTGACCCATTGAGCCAGCGCTATTCTCATTCGGGGGTCACTACATTTGATACAGAATGGGGGAGGCAGCGTGTTGCGTTCGTCTCCGTGCCGCACAAACCACTCGCCACGATGAGTGTCTTTAAGTCAAATAATCTCAGTCTCTGACTTAAAATTAGTCAATTTCAACCATAAATCAAAGCAGAAATACTATGCCCATAGCCATAAAAGAGTTAAATCGATGGCTTTTACAATTACTAGGGTGTGATTTGTCAACAAATCGTCACTGGCTACTGTTTACGTGAATCGTAAATGTCATTTTCTCCCGGGTTGTGATTGTTTTCCCTTGGGAAAATGTAACTCCCTGGCGGTCCAAAGAATGTTATATTCCACCACATATCAGCTAATACCTGTATAGATGATCATGACCTACATGATCTTGAAGCTTTAAAAAAAATAATTATGTTAACTGGTTTAGTGTAAAGATGTCAGAGGTTAAATTAAAAGAAATACACAGGTAAAAATGTAAAAGGTATAAAGAATGTCAGAGGTTATACATGTGTGTATCAAAATTAACTTCCATGCGACCCATACATTAAATGTAATGACGGTGATGACTATACCATGTCACTGAATTTCATGTCCTTTCCTACTTACCAAGAGGAAACAAAAACACTTGAGAGGGGAGGGCTTAACGTTTTTTCGATAATAAACAAAGGTATCACTGTCAGGTATAGAACATGCACAAATGTGTACTAAGTTTCATGATCTCACCTTGATTCACATTCAAGATATGAAAGAAAAAGTGAAATATAGCACTTTTATCAGAGCTTTGACATTTTGGCAGGAAATTTCCCAGAGAATATCCATTACATAATACATGTATATATGAAGTATCAAGAGAAATGCTACAAGCATTGCAAAAACATGAGGAAAATAGTGAAATTTTGAGGGCTCAATTGACCTTGATCTTTGACCCCTGACCTTTGACAAATGACCCCTAAATTCCCTAGAAAATCCCTGCCAGTACCAAGTTCCATGAAGACACCTTGAACCATTTGCGAGATACATAGAAAGTGAATTTTAAACACTTTCACATGAAATTTGACCTTTGACCTCTTGACCTGAAACTCTCTGGAGAATCTTATTTTGGTAGTACATTTTATGCAGTTAGTAAGTTTGAAGAAAGTACCTTCAGACGTTGCATAAATATGGGGAAAACAATTAAATTTTAGCATTGACCTTGAACTTTTTGACCTTTGACCTCTTGCTGATTTTACTCGAAAACTGCTTAATCACTTGCCCCATCATACGTCATCTTTGGACCAGGTTAGGTGAAATTTGCATAGTCTAGTCTCGAGTTATCGCGTAAACTGATACATTTTCTTAAATCGACCTTGACCATTGACTTCGGGTACATTCGGGTAGTAATAATATTATGCATAAGATGCTTATTAGGTGGTCTTTTGATATTACAAACCATTTCCTTTTGACTAAAGGAAATGCATACTACTTCCGTAGTTTCGATTATAAAATGCAGTTCTTTGACTGTAAGAAAACTTTAAAAATAATGTTTTTACTTACTTTCTTTAGTAATTATGTAAATTAGCTGGTAATGATGGTTCAATAGATTAAATTGCTTTCCTCATTTAGCTTCATAAAGTGTTTCTAACGGGTTAAATCTATCTAGGATGAGATTTAAGAGGAGTTTCTTTAAAGCTCCATTAAGGCTTTTTGTTTGTTCTGATTATCTATTGATGTGTAGGTATTGATATGCATATTATGCAAATAACAGGTTGTTTGCATAGAGACAATTTGTCTCTTCAGATGAATCATTTACTCTTGACCCAAGGAACATCTATCCCAGGTTTAATTTTTGTACTGCAAGATCCAGTGCTTAATAGTTGAGAAATTCTCTCAAAAATGCAGATTTTTGCACAATATTTGGCGTAATTATGCAAATCTTATGTTAATCTACATAGGTATGAAATCAATATTTGCAGGAATTGTTTCCACATACTCTAAAGAATATTTTTACCAAATTAGGTATTTCCGCTGGATGCACATATATTTTTAAATAATTTTTATATGTATTTTTGCATAAATTATGCAAATTAAGGCTTATTTGCATAGATACAGATTGTCTCTTTAGATGAAAAAAATCCAATTGTACAGAGGAACATGTGTGCCAAATAGGACATTTGTACTATAAAATGCAGCGATCACCCTTTTTTTTTTTCGCCCTTAGCAAGCCTACTAACGGCTCTAATCTTTAACCGTCTAAATGTGTTTTTTTTAAATATATTTTTATATTGTAATAATGCTTGATAACTGTATTTTCGAACTTCATTGAACGTGCAGTTCTTTGATTTTTGTAAATGGCCATCGTGGGGACATAGAGAATACTTCATTCACTCGGTGTAATTAAAGGAAAAGGACCTAAATATAGATCCCGAAGAGATTTCGATTGTGTGAAACGTTGAGTTTACCAATCTTCCTTTATCATTAATAACACATCTGTTACTTTTTTATATCATGTAAGATCTTGTATCGCACTTTGAAAAGAATATAATGTATTCGAGGGCAGAACATTCAAAGTTACGTTTTACCGTGTCTTTAGTGAGTTATATTAATCATTTCCTGTTGTTTTTATACATTGTAGCGAATGTGTATTAATGTTTATGCGTGTGCGCCTTTGTGTGTGTTTGTGCATTGTTCCCCTTTTTTCAGAAGTTTGTGCAGGTTCCATTGCAAATTCTTCTAACGCATGGATACGGAAGAATTAAAGATCTCATAAAGGTGACATCGAAAAATAATGTTTGCAAGTAGAGTCACTTTATTCACTAGTTTGAATTATCGAACAGAGGTATCAAAAAAAAAAAGAGTCAAAACAAGTAAAGTGAAAGAGATGTATCCTGGCCCACCAAACACTATACAATATGCGTTAAAATATTGTATAAGAAATGGAAACAAGCATTGCATACACGATTTCATAGTAACTGGAAAGAGTGTACAACAATTCATGTGCAATCATATCACATGGTCATCTAAGCTACGACCGAATTGTGAATTTAAATGAGTGTCACTACAAATCATTGTTCGTCATTCACTATTTATTTTTTAATGCTTTAGTATACAAGCATTATTCTTTTGGGTAACAACTGCAAAATGTTGCGTGTTTTTTTTTTTCAAGCCTTACACTTTTTTAGGATGGTACATTATGAAAACTTTTTCCTCGCAAATGATTTTCTAAAGCGATGATCTTGAATTGTAACATTAGAAACAGCAATATGTAGTCTTTTCTTGGTCCTTGTGGAAAAAGGCATAAAAAATGTACATACGACAACTTGATGAATATAATCGAAACGCGTGAGCGATTACAGACGCCTCACATAATCGATTTACATTTAACAACATATTTTATAATGTGTTTCATCCAATGTCAACTATCAACTTATATGATGAATAGCACAGAACAAAACAGTGGAGTTATTCTCTTTTTCATACACAAGTATAACGTATTATATGAAATTATTAATGTATCATGGATTTAAAGAAAAACAGCGTGAAGAGAAAACGTGAGCAAAAGTGCGCATGAAGTATATTCTGACAGAAAACATACTCTATTGTAACCGAACAAGACAAATACTTTGAAAAACTAATATGTATATGAAGCAGTCCTCAACAGCTACGTAGGTCGTATTATATTATACAAATGCATGACTATCAAATACACATTTAACCTTGTAGTTGCGTGCCCACACACATGTGCAAAGACTTTTCGACCTGTGCTTCTTTGAAGATGTACCTATAATTATGTATGATATTATACACTATAAGATATTGATATATGTGCACTACGATAATATAATACAAATCTAATGAGGGTTCATACCAACATCTTACCGTCCTTAAAAAAAGGAGAACGAAATAACAATTAAAACAACGAAGTACAATGCCCCGTACACTCAACATATTAAAGCAATACACATAGAAATGCATAGCAAATTTGGAATCCCCATGGAAAGATATTCATGCCTGCATTTGATAAAGGTTTTCCCTGTCAAGGTCATACTTGTGTGATTCTAATTCATGAATGTGCATCGATCTATATTCACGCAGGGCACGCGAAAATATTTCGGCACTCAAATTCAGAATTTAAGCAATCACCTTATGGAATCTCTATTTCGTTTCCGCCGAATGAAATTCATGCATGAACATTCAATTTCCAAATGCGAGCATTGCAATTTCTACGCGTGCATCAAATTTACGCGATAGTCCCCGTTATGCTTGTCTGGGCGTTCGATTTCATTTTCAGGTGATCGACTTCGTCTAATCAACTATGAAGAAGATGGAATAGATTTTTGAAGAAGGTGCTATGGGATGAGGATGGAGGGAGAAAGGAGTATTCACAACCCAGTAAGGCTTGCATAAAATGATTATGATTGCTTAAAGGTTCTATATTGTATTGTGTTCAAGTATTCTAGGTCTTTCATTTTAAGAAATATTGAATTGTAAGGTCAGTCAGCAGTGCATCCACACAACAAAACAACAAACTGTGTACACTCCCTGATGACACCGAACAGTGGCGTAACTACGGGGGGGGGGGGGGGGGGGGGCATGGGGGGGGGGGCACGTGCCCCCCCCCCCCATCCGCTTGTAAAAAAAACAAAAAAAAACTATACCAAAATGGTAATCCAAGGGTTAGTAAACTGCTTTTGAAATCGACATAATAATAATAATAATTGCATTTATATGGCGCTTCATACTGACGTTTCTAAGCGCACTGTTGCTTCTCATACAAATAGTCTAGAAAACCTAATAACATTAACAAAATCAGCGTTAACAGTAACAAAAGAAGAAGAAAGAAAAGAAAAGAAAAATACATGTGATACAATGATACAATAATCGATAACTGTGTGCGCCTCCAGAAAAATAAAATACAACTGATCAAACAGGTGAGTTTTGAGAAGAATTTTAAATGATTCAACAGATGAGGCATTCTGAATATAAAGAGGGAGTTTATTCCAAAGAGTGGGGGCAATGGAAGAGAAGGCTCGGTCACCATAACGGGTTCTTGTACGTGGGCCATGAAGTAATTGGAGAGAGGAAGATGAACGGAGGGGTCTGGCAGAAGAGGAGGAGCGGAGAGAGACTAGGTTTTGAAGATATATGGGTGCAACATTACGAATGATTTTGTACGTCAGAAGTAGGATCTTGAAAGTAATACGGGAATGGACTGGAAGCCAATGGAGTGAGCGGAGAACAGGAGATATATGGTCATGTCTCCTACTAAGGGAGACTAATCTAGCGGATGAATTTTGGATACGTTGGAGAGGGGATATGTGAGAAAGAGGGAGGCCGGCAAGGAGGGAGTTGCAGTAGTCCAGATAGGAGGAGACGAAGGCATGGACGAGCCGCTCAGCTGATGATTGATCAAGCAGACGCCTGATCTTCCCTATTTTGAAAATGCCCCATGATGCAGACTTACAAATGTGTGTGATATGATGTTTAAGAGTTAAGTGCTTGTCCAAAGTAAAGCCAAGGTCTCTAACACAGTCAGAGACCATAATAACCCCATCCCGAGTAGTTAGATCTGGTAGAGGAACTGTGCTCCTAAACTGTGATGAGAAATGGATGAGTTCAGACTTGTCTTCGTTCAGACGGAGTCTGTTGGCAGTGGACCAGGCTTTGATGTCGTGGAGACATTCTCTCAGTGAATTAACAGCAGCAATCCTATCGCCAGGTGACATAGTTATGTAAATTTGAGTGTCGTCAGCATACATAGCGTAGTTGACTCCATGATGACAATTGATGATTCTGGTGAGTGGACCTGTATAGAGGAGAAAAAGAAGGGGGCCGGCAACGGATCCTTGCGGAACTCCGCAGCTGATAGAACTAGGACGTGACCAGGTCCCATTGATTATCACCCTCTGTGTTGGATCTTGAAGATATGACTTGATCCATTGGATGGCAGTGCCTGTAATGGAATAGTCATCACTAAGTCGTTGTAGTAGCAACGTGTGGTCGAGCGTGTCAAACGCAGCCGAATAGTCAAGAAGAAGAAGAGCAGCCTCATTGCCCTTGTCGACAGCAAGAAGGAGATCGTTGAGCACTTTCAACAAGGCAGTTTCTGTTGAGTGGAGGTTGCGGTATGCTGACTGGTTTGTAGGAAGCAGATGATTACTGTCAACATAAGACATCAGCTGTGTAGACACAATCCTTTCAAGAAGCTTACTCACGAACGGCAGATTGGCAATTGGTCAGTAATTGCTCAGGACATCGGGATCTAGGTTCGGTTTCTTCAACAGAGGGGAAACAAGAGATGTCTTGAATGGTATTGGAACTATACTCGATGACAATGATGTGTTAATGATGTTTTTTAGAACCGGAGGCAGCTCATCAAGGCACTCTTTGAGCAGCCAAGTTGGAAGAGGGTCCAGACTGCAAGATTTTGGTGGAGATAGCATGATGAGACGTCGAAGCTGAGCATCAGTGGCCGGCTTAAACTCGCTCAGGTTGCAGTTCAAAGAGTTCTCAGGAGCCTGGACGGATAACTCCAAATGGTTCACGTCAGATGCAAAGGAAGACACAATATCATCGATTTTCTTCATGAAGAATATACTGAACCTGTGCGCCAGTTCAGAATCAGATGAGTGTTATGAGGATAAATAGAAGAGTCAGAAGGGGTGGACAGTTTCTTCACGAAGTTGAAGAGTCGTTTAGAGTAAGCATTGGCGATCTCTTTTCTCAGGTACTGGGACTTTGCATCGGTAATCAGACTGTAGTACAGCTCACATTCTTGACGATACAGGTCCATGTCAGTCTGCATGCCGGACTTCAACATGCGACGTTCAGCTCGACGCCTACGCCTCCTGGCCTCCCTAATCTCATCAGAGAACCAAGGGGCATTGGGTCTAATTGTCACAGTCACGGTTTTAACAGGGGCATGCTTGTCCAACAGATTACTCAACATGTCATTATACATTGAAATTGCTTCTGTAGGACAAGATGTACACTGGGAAGTCAACAAAGCCTGTTTAATATCATGGCAGAAAGAGTTGGTGTCAATATTGCGAAGCTTTAATTTCCAAATGCGAGCATTGCAATTTCTACGCGTGCATCAAATTTACGCGATAGTCCCCGTTATGCTTGTCTGGGCGTTCGATTTCATTTTCAGGTGATCGACTTCGTCTAATCAACTATGATGAAGATGGAATAGATTTTTGAAGAAGGTGCTATGGGATGAGGATGGAGGGAGAAAGGAGTATTCACAACCCAAAAAGGTTTGCATAAAATGATTATGATTGTTTAAAGGTTCTATATTGTATTGTGTTCAAGTATTCTAGGTCTTTCATTTTAAGAAACATTGAATTGTAAGGTCAGTCAGCAGTGCATCCACACAACAAAACAACAAGCTATGTACACTCCCTGATGACACCGAACAGTGGCGTAACTACGGGGGGGGGGGGGGGGGGGGGCACGTGCCCCCCCCCCCCCATCCGCTTGTAAAAAAAAAGAAAAAAAAACCTATACCAAAATGGTAATTCAAGGGTTAGTAAACTGCTTTTGAAATGGACATGAAAGGGTTATCAAAGAAAAAAGATATTTTTCTAAGATTTCTTTTAACCATATAACTAAAGAGGTATATATAGTGACACATTGTTCAAAAATCCCGTAGACGACAAAAGATTGTGATTCAGCTTGATTCCTGGTTGGCATTTTGAATATAAGCAGGATGTGCACAGTGTACTGAGAACATCGGAACGGCAAAAAGAGTCGCTGCAATGTTGCGCAATGTGATGTAGGTTGTACACATTTGCTATCAAAGCTAGATCATTGATTTTGCAGTGTTGCTTTACATACTAGTCTATATCAAAATGCCTTGCATTGCCAATAATAAGACTTGACCTTGGCTATTTCCTAACTTTTCCATCTATGAAACACACACACTCACAAACACAAACAGTTAGGGGATGCTCTATATAGTGCAGATTTTGGACATCCTTCTCCCGCTTGGTCACTTCGACGCCCCCTCGCTGGTCATACCTCCCCCTATCATGAACATAAACCGACACCCTTGACTACCAGTGGCGGATCCAGGGGGCGCACCGGGCGCCCCCTCCCTCCAAAGCGAAAAAATATATATACATGTAGCTACAAACGACAGTTTTTGGACTGTAAAATGTCAACACTTTCAAGCTCGCTCGATTCGCTCGCTCGCATTTAACGGTTATATGCCATTCTCCTGATGTTACTGCCAGTAATTGCCAGCAGTTGCGCCCGATGCCCCCCCCCCCCCCTGAATTTCCAAAGCGACAAAATATAGCTACAAATGGCAGTTTCGGGACTGTAAAATGTCAAAAATTTCAAGCTCGCTCGCTTCGCTCGCTCGCATTTAATCGTTATGCCATTCTCCTGATGTTACCGCCAGCAATTGCCAGCAGTTGCGCCCGGTGCGCCCCCTCCCCTTAATTTCCAAAGCGAAAAAATATACCTACAAACGGCAGTTTTCGGACTGTAAAATGTCAAAATTTTCAAGCTCGCTCGCTTCGCTCGCTCGCATTTAACGGTTTATATGCCATTCTCCTGATGTTACTGCCAATAATTGCCAGCAGTTGCGCCCGATGCCCCCCCCCCCCTGAATTTCCAAAGCGAAAAAATATAGTTACAAACGGCAGTTTGGGGACTGTAAGATGTCAAAATTTTCAAGCTCGCTCGCTTCGCTCGCTCGCATTTAATCGTTATGCCATTCTCCTGATGTTGCTGTCAGTAATTGCCAGCAGTTGCGCCCGGTGTGCCCCCTCCCCTTGAATTCCAAAGCGAAAAAATATAGCTACAAACGGCAGTTTTGGGACTGTAAAATGTCAAAATTGTCAAGCTCTCTCGCATTTAATCGTTATGCCATTCTCCTGATGTTACTGCCAGGTGTATTGCCAGCAGTTGCGCCCGGCGCAACCCCCTTAATTTCCAAAGCAAAAAATAATATATATATATACATATATATATATAGCTACAAACGGCAGTTTGGGGACTGTAATATGTCAAATTTTTCAAGCTCGCTCGCTCCGCTCGCTCGCATTAAATTGTACCGTTATGCAATTCTGATGTTGCTGCCATGAAGTGCCCCCCCCCCATGTCTTGACCCACGGTACGCCACTGACACCGAATGCACTAAAAAAGTACAACACCAAAACACTCATCACACAATGCATCAATTTTAGGACAAACTGACACACAGTGATCTCACATAGTCCCGCAAAAGTAAATCAATAACTTAACAATGAATATCATACAAGGCGTATCTAATGTTCATGTTACCTGAATCAATTGTGTTGTTGATGCGATAATGAGACCGCCTGTTCCTAATAATACTTACTTGTATAGCATGCCATGTGCTTGAAAATGATAGTGATGTCTCTGACAGTCCACAGAAGGGTCATTGGCCAGTGATTTTACCGGAACTTTGTCATATTTGCGTGGAGAAGTGAAGAGAAACCTCTTATGTGAGTAAAATTGTGACCCAAATACAGTGACGGCGTTTTATTTTTCATGTTTTTCATTTCTTTCATTTTTTTAATCTTTTCCATTATGATTTCGTGTTTATGTAAGGACAACATGTTTTAGTGTGAAGTTTCTTTCTTGTTGTTGTTGATTCACTCATTGTAAGCCAAAATTTGTAATTTGACTTTACTTTTCTCCAATTTTATTTTTTTTTATTTTTGTGATGATAAATCTCCGTACGATATGGTTCTGTCTCGTTTCATTTTGTTCTTCCCTGATTCAGAGAACTGCAACTGTGTGGGCATCTTTCTGAGATCTTCATGATAAGAAGCGGCTTGAAAATGACAGAGAAAATACATAACAGCGGAAAATTACCTGTAAATATTCCAATGAACACGCGTTTGGCATGATTTTATTTTTTTTTTCAATGGGTAGGTTGATAATATTTTTCTTCGTATGACTTAATCAATAGTTGGATGCTAAAGCAAACGGATGTGAATACAAATGAGGATTACCATGGAAGAATCTCCATGATAAACAACATGGAAAATGAGAAGCCATGGTAAAATATGCTCACACTCTTTTGTTTTAATTAACTTATGCCGTTACGAGATTAGCCACCCGCTTTCTTGCGGTATTTGATAGTCTCATCACAAATCTGCAGGGCCAACCATAGAAACTGCAGATACTTCACGTCCTTTTCTAAGTTCTCCTCATTATCCGTAGTGGTGTAGTTCTCAAACATCCAGATTCTCTTCTTGCCTCTGAACCTTGATATGTGATTTCGAACAGTCTTCGGATCGGCAATATCATTTTTGTGGGTTAGCACAGTCAGTCAATTTGTGCCTGAAAAGAAATACGATAAAAATAGAAAAGATAAAATGCAGACAATGACAATGTAATACTAGCCGATAAGTGCGAAATCACTTATTCCATCCAAGTATCGACGTGGGATACAATCCTCAGATTATTCCCTTTATGCGACCAATCTTTTGCTACGGACTATATAACAAAGGATAAAACCCTTTTAGAAAGGTAGAAAAGTAGAAAGGCTGATGACGTATTCATGTTTATCGTGTACACTATAGTGCATTGCCTATTGATTTTAAATCACATATGTGACCCTGCACCTCAAAACAAACAAAAAGTTGCCAGACATGAATTTTTAGTTAAGACCATATTCTGAAAGAGCAGGCTTTAAGCTTTAAAATGATGTATAACTCAAATCAAATGGACTCTCCTAACCTACCTAAATATTAGAAAGAAAGCACAAACTCAGGAAAAGTGTAAACTGAGAAAAGAGACTCTAAAGTACAGTGTCTATTCAAGCCGCTTAATCTTTACCAAACAGTGCTGGCTTTGGGATGAATGGGACAAAAAACAGGAAGTAAACCACCAGAGTAACAACAATGAAGGGATTCTAAAGACACACCTAATCACACTATTCTACCAAAAATGTTCGAGATAAACTGCTGAAAAAAACACACTTTCCTGCCCGTTTTATGATACCAAATTTAGCATACTGTAAAAGAAGACCCGCTCTTTCAGAAAATATGAAAGAGTCAAGTTCGGCTAGGTTGACCCATTTCACTTATTGTCAGTCCTCACGCAAAATCAGTGTGTGCGACTTTATGTTCGTTTTGAGGTGCACGGTCACATTCATGTTGGAATTGGCAGAAAATATTTATGCAGAACACTTTGTTTCAGAATAATCATGCGTAAAATAAATCGAAGGAACTGATTTATTTGATAATTATATCGTTATTCTTCTTGATATTTGTTGCGATAAATGCTAATAAATGCTAATAATCAATACCTTTCACAGGTAGGTAGTCCGGATAGTACTTTTGAAGAATCTTTCCAACAAGGCAAAACAGCGTGACAAGGGCAACAGTAACACCGATGACTAGTCAAATGATGAGAACAGAATAGTCATGTTGTCTTGCTGTTATTTGTAAAGGGTAATGTAAAGAACGATATTAGTAATATTGCATCTTCATATATACATGTAGTTTAATGTTGCCGTGCTACACAGATAGTGCAAAATTTTATGTTTACACCTTGAAACTCATTATTCAAGATCTGTATGTATTGAGCAGAGTAGACTCCATGATTACTATTTTTTTCATTCCTGAGGAAAAGCCCTGTAAGAATTTTGCAAAACCCTCACTTGGATAATTATCTAGGGTCTTGTAGTACAAACCTTGTAACACATCTGCGTAATTGTTTAACAGCTGCTCTCCCAAGAAAATTTTGTTTCTTTGTTTAAAAATACTATCCAGGAATTCGGATTTTCTATGGCAGAACGTTTCAGATATTGTATTTTCTATCTTGTCCTGTCCCTTTGTCTCTTAGTTGATATTGTAGTACCGTCATTGCTTGCATCTGAAGGCTGTAAAGAGAGGCCGATTTAAAAAGAGAAAGTTTCTATCCTACTTCAGAACTATTCCTAGTTACGATAAAAGACTGCTCATTCGCCATACTGAACGGAATGTAAGTGCTTTTTTTTTTGAAGCTGAAAGAGAGCCACTGAACATTCTTAAATTATTTCACTAATGACATTCATATGTAAACTCTCTTTTTCCACCAACCCCTCACAATTTTGACATGATGAGTTTTTTTTTTTTACTTACGTGTAACCGTCAGAAAGGTGGAATTCGAGAAAACCTGAAAATTCTCCAGTAAAATCTGGCAGTGGTAGCGACCCTCATCTGCCATTTGCAAGTCGGTGATGACTAGACTAAAATTCCTGTCCATTTCGAAGCGTTCGTCCTTGCTAACGAAGTTCCCATCGAAGTACGATGCCTTCCTCGTCTGTAAATGCTGATGTGAGATGTTTTCCTTGACCCAGATCGCAGCGAGTGGCTCCTTTTTAAAGTGACACGGAAGTCGGGTGTCTTCCCTTGTCCATACCTGGAAGGTGGGGGCGGTGGATACCATAGAGGCTAGACGATGGGAAGTAAAGACAAAATCCTTTTTCCGAAATGAATTTTGCAAGTATATTTTACAAGATGATGACAGCTCTAGACAATTAAAGGGGATGGCTAGTAACTGATCAGTGGGAATCATTGGCAATGCTGGGGGATAATTGTTCCAATACTTGTGGGATTCATTTAAGAGTACATTATGTTGTGTGAAAATCATTTGCTTTAGCAAATAATTTTCAAACGACAATAGATATATAATGTACTCTTAAATGAATCCCACAAGGATTGGAACAATCATCCCATAGCATTCCCACTGATTCCTACTGATCAGTTACTAGCCACCCCCTTTAATATCAAGGAAGCAAACCCATAAACTCTTGTGTACTGCTTGCCTAAAATAGATTTAGCAAAACAATGTTTACCGTCTTTTCTTCCTTTTTTTTCAAATTCCTCGAATCTCGTGCATAATGAATAGGTTAAGCATTATTTGGAAGGTTTGCTAGAGCCCATGTATTGAAGTGAAGTGGCGATGACAGCTATTCAAACACTTTTGACATTTTTTTTTTTTGGGGGGGGGGGGTTGCTCTGAAACACAACAAGTGCTGCCTGACAAAAAGAAAAAAAGAAGAAGAAAAAAAAGACGTTAAATCCTGTCTATGGTTTCTATAGATCACGGTGAAGAAATCATTAGGAAAACACTAATAAGAAAATAAAAAAGGAAAATATCACTACAACTTCCAATGTGCTATTGCTAGTACAATTTCCTGACATCTGAACTGTTCTTACCTACTGCGATGTACAATATTTACATCATTTTTCTAAACAAAAGTGTTAAAGCCCATAATCGTGTCTTCCTTCGATCTAAACAGCCTAGTTAGCACCTTTATAATATCAACAATATCAAGATGCCAAACGACTCTCCCCTAAAATGAGACAAAAACGAAACAAAAGTAACAAAAAAAGACCAAAACACCTAAGCAAAGAGAACGTGATTTATGGCAGTCAAACAAAATAACAACAACAAAACAGATGTCCACTCACACACTCTCATCTACAATTTTATGACACCACACGCGGTAATCTTCAAAACCTTGATATTCACAAATGCTAATATTGTTGTTAGCCTTTGCTTTTTATATCAATCTGAACTTAAGATGATTTTTACATTGTTAAATAAATTCCAATATGCCTACCTGCCAAAATGTGCTTGCTACAGGAAGTGACATGAATGAAAGCCACGTGCGTATTCCATGTCTTCAATTTCACCTCAGATTAATTGATTACGCAAGTGTTGTGTGGTTATGTTCATTCCAGAGCAGATGCATACTATGCGTCTTTAACCACTTTGGTGTACGATCATTCCGTAATGTTCTGTACTAACTGTAAATTCCCGCCTTATTCTTCTCGTTCATAACGTGCCAGGTTCAAAGTGCGTTTGGTAATCCCAACTGATACCCCGTTCACAGTCCCACTTTGTCTAGCACAACCTCTAGAGGTTGTGCTGTGTTCACGCCAGACGATGGGGACTGTGAACGGTCACGGCGTAAGCGTCTAGCACAATAGTCCGGGAGCCAGCGGGGGTCAGCCTAGCTGAAAAGGTTACCAATTTTTATGTGTATAGCAATTTAGTACATATGCCCCTAAGTATGGAAATGCACGTCTGGCTGGTCATTGGTGGTGGGTGTGGCCAGGAGGGCCACAAAAAGGACCCCCCAAAATTAGGCTAGCCTAGCTGGAAAAGTAACCCCATGAAAACAACTGGAACTTGTTCGTTACACTTACAGGATAAATGAATGACCATTGCCAGACGTTTTAAGTGGTGGGGGGTAGCCGCCAGACGCTCTTAAAGGCCCAACTCCAGCTAGGCTAGCCTAGCTGAAAAAGTAACCCCATGAAAACCACTGGAACTTGTTCGTTACACTTACAGGATAAATGAATGACCATTGCCAGACGTTTTAAGTGGTGGGGGGTAGCCGATAGACGCCCTTAAAGGCCCAAATTTTTCCAGCTAGGCTAGCCTAGCTGAAAAAGTAACCTCATGAAACCCACTGGAACTTGTTCGTTACACTTACAGGATAAATGAATGACCATTGCCAGACGTTTTAAGTGGTGGGGGGTAGCCGCCAGACGCCCTTAAAGACCCAAATTTTTCCAGCTAGGCTAGCCTAGCTGAAAAAGTAACCTAATGTAACCCACTGGAACTTGTTCGTTACACTTACAGGATAAATGGATGACCATTGCCAGACGTTTTAAGTGGTGGGGGGTAGCCGCCAGACGCCCTTAAAGACCAAACTTTTTTCCAGCTAGGCTTGCCTAGCTGAACAAGTAACCTTGTGAAACCCACTGGAACTTGTTCTTGTGATACACTCAAAGGATAATTGAATGATTGTTGCCAGACAATAGCCGCCAGACGCCCCAAAGACCAAACTCTTACCAGCTAGGCTAGCCTAGCTGAAAATTAGGAAAGTAACCCCATGAAACCCACTGGAACTTGTTCTTACACTTACAGAATAAATGCATGACCGTTGCCAGACGCTGTAAGTGGTGAGGCGTAGCCCCCAGACGCTCTCAAAGACCCAATTTTACCAGCTATAAAGTTCACATATTTCAGAAATGATAGCAGTGTAATTCCATAACAATACCGCTTGCTTGCGAGTTCACCAGTCTATAATCTATGCATGCCTTATTCTTTTGTTCTGCTTCCTTGACCCCCACCTCATGCACTCTTATGGTGACTCTCCCATGTCATCATCCTTTTTCATTGCAATTTGTTCTATTTTTTGAAAATATTCTTATTCTTCATCCCAATTATCACAAATTCTGAAACTCTGTCCTCAGTATAACTAATTCATAGTTGTACAAATGTAAAAATCTGAGAATCACCCGGAGGTCTCCTTTAATGGGGGAGTTTCTTGAGCGCACAGGGAAACATGCTTTGAAATATCAATAGGGCAAGTGTTGAGACGAAATACTGTAGAAATATGAGAATATACAGTGCTGTGGTTTTGGTAGAAGAAATAGGGTATCTGTATTTGTCCTCAGTGATAACCAAAAAACTTATTTGGAAAAAATAATAGACATAAAAAAAATTGCCCCAATCAAACATGTCGGGATTTTTCTCAAACATCAGTGTTCTCATTTTCTTTGCAGTGTAAAAAAACAACAACAAAAAAACAAAAAAAAAACAAAAACAGGGCCGGATACAGTTATATCCGGATGGAAATTGGTGGGATGGGCGTAAACCCGCGGGTATTATAACATACTGACGTGAAAAAAAAAAGACCAAAAACTACTTTCTTTCTGTGCCCTGGGGAGAAATATTAATCAATTGCATTTTGGAAATGTTGAAAATCACAACTTTTGATGAAATTGTCAGTATCTCTTCTTATATGAAGGCTTTTTTTTATAATTAAGTTTCTTTCCTCTATGACCATGATAAAACAAACCCCTGATGATTAAAACAAAAGACAATTAAACTTGGCAAATGGACTCTTTGGACATTAGCAAAAGGGAATACATTAACAGTTTTTGCAAACACTTTATACAATTGTCTAATACTCCATCAAGCTCATAAAAAAATACAATTCTACTGCAACAAGAAATCCATTCAGTAAGACTCGTCCTCGGTGTACATAGCTTAAAATGCCAACTTTTTAAAAATAATGCCCCAGCTCTTAAATTTACTTTAAAAAGGGGAAGTAAAGCTCAACACCTTTGGCCTATGACTTTTTAGGTACCGTATCACCTTACGGTTGAGGAGATGGGTAAAGAAAAATTATTAACGAAATAAAACTTATAGGAACATGCTTCACCTCACCGTTTTCTTCTCTTAAGAAAGAAACGAAATCTGAAAATTGTTTAAGAGTGTTTTTGAACATAGTACATTGCAAAAGCAGAAAAAATCAGTGTTTTTAAGAAATATAACTCACAACAACAAGGAATTCCTGTCGTATCTAGTATTGCACGTTTTGGGTTTGGAGGGTTTTGGATGCTAATATTTCAAGACAAGTTTATGCTCCGGCACTTCAATAAACTTAAATGTAAACTAATGATCAACCTCTCTTGCCAATAAACTCAACATTTGCTGTTCTTCAGTAAAGCATATGACAGAAACATATGAGAAACATGTCTAAAATTCATATGAATAGGCTCACAGCAACAACAAAAATATTATGTTATCTATAAACTAATACTGCATGTACTTGGTTTCGAGGGATTAAGATGCAAAATGTTATGACAAAAGCCCCTACGTGGCTACCAGCAATTAAACATCCTTCAACTTCTTTAGCAAATGAGCTCATGTGTATCATCTTCTTGTTGAGAAGACGAAGATGAGTATTGATAAAATAACCAAACTATCAACTTTCCTTAACATGTTTTACATGAAATCATTATTGCCTTCTCGTAACGAAATTGAAAAAACCAGAACATCTGAAATTTGTTCAAAATCGCTTCTTGATAACGAGGAAAGCAAAGGAAACTTCGTGTTTGTAACCACTATGACACGTGTCTACAGATCTGTCATGCTCATAAGAAACGTAACTCACAGGAATATAATTTTATACAGTAAGTACTTGGTTTGGAGGACATTTAGATGCCAACTTTTTAAGAATAATACACCAGCACTGACATTAACTGATGAAAAAAAAAGCCAATGCTCAGCTTCTTTATCCAATTAGCTCATAGGTAATTCCTTGTAGTTGAAAAAAAACGAGTACACATAAAAATATAGACTTCCCGTAACATGTATGACAGGTCATGATCTCCACATTTGCTCCTCTTAACTTAAAAGAAATAAATATATATTTAGATTTGTTTTAAATGACCTTTAAACAATATGAAGAAAAAATTCTGTGTCTGCAAAGGCTTGACACGTGTCTAATGCTGGGTCACGCTCATATTAAACGTAGCTCACAGGAACAAGGAAATCACGTGTGTATAAAATAATACTGCAGAGAGGGTGCAAAGTTGAACCCTTTATTGAGGGTGCGAAAATGTTCCCTTGGGTACATCTTTCCACCCACACTAAGTGGTGCTAGATTGCACCTCTTCTTGAGGGTGCATCTTTCCACCCACACTAAGTGGTGCTAAGTTGCACCTTTCTTGAGGGTGCGATCTTGCACCCTTTACCTTTCGGCGCACCTTTACACCCCGTGTAGCCTTTACATCTTGGTGCAACTTTACATCCTTTCATGAGGGTACAAGGAAACACCCAAAGTTCAAAGATTGTGCCTTGTTTTGAGGGTGCAATCTTGAAACTGTGGGTGCTACTTTGTACCCGCAAGAAAGGGTGAAAGTTACACCCTCGGGAGCAACTTTGCCCCCTTGAAAAAGGCGCAACCTCGTACCTTTAGGTGCAACTTTTCGCCCGAAGGATGCAAGAATGTACCCTCTCTTGAGGGTGCATTCTTGTGCCTTATTGGTATGATGTTGCACCTATGTGGTGCTTATTTGCTCTATGACTGCTGCAAAATTGCTCCTTTAAAGAAGCAAGTCAGTGTCAATGCCTGCTCCTTTATAGGGACAATATTGCCCGTTATCTCAAGGTGCAACTGAGCATCACATAATCGGGTACGATTTAGTTCCTTAACTACTCTAAACCTTGAATAGTGCGAACTGATGTAAGCCTATTTGCTCAGTATATAACTTATTTTGTTGTTGCACTCTGCAAAGTAACTAGGATTAGTGTAACTTGGATCTTGTGAATCATGAAACTGTGTGCGTGTGGAATTTGTGAGTTGTGAAAATGTTGATGTAAAAGTTAACTTAGTTGTGTTTGAATATTATACTGAAACCAAAAATTTTACCCAATTACCTTTTCAATAAGGTGAGCATTATATCTATCAAACAGTTAACCTTCTCGGCAAGAGTATACATCTGCATGAAGGAAGAGGTGAAAATATGATATGCAGTTGTCTGGATACGTTTTATTCAAAACGTTCTTGAATGCGTAATTATTCATTCACATAATATATAAGAATAACATATGCTTCTTACCAGTACTCAAAGCCTCTAAAACAAGAGCATGCTTCTTACACTTCTAAAGTATACACCATATCTTAAAAACAAAATGTAAGAGGATTTAAGAAGCTGTTTGTACGCATTCAAACGAATCCATATTTCTATCTAAAATCTGAAACGTGTCTTGTAAAATGGGAATTCGTTTTATAATGACGATGCCAATTGTCTTAAAGTCCTTATCACGACATGTCTTGGAGTTCACGCTTATTGAAAACATGAGATTCTTGGCACGTAGATTACAACTATGGTTTAAAGAGTTAACTGAGATACGCATACCGTATACGGGCATTTAAATACAAGTTACTGTAAATAATATGAAAATCAAACTTGATACCAGCCCTTATCGGCAACCAATACAGACTATGGAGGACTGCAGTTACAATTGTGTTCAGATATTGTTTTGGGTGATACACGCATGCCGACTGATTTGGGATCAATTCGAGTCCCTCGAGCTGAGATTCCGGAACTGCAATGAGCAAACCATCATTATGCATAACAAAGTGACTGAGAATAATGCATGCACCAGTTTCTGTTTCGTTGTTCTATACACAGAAAGTTGTTTCGTTTTCCAATCCTGTGCAGGCACACAGAGATTTACAGAATTCAATCATCTTTGGCTATAACGCCATGGTCGCGTGCAAAATGAATGCAGCTTATCTAACTTAACCTGTAGTTACCATGGTTACTGAATAGGGGACTACTGTATATTCAATTTATACACTACAATGTATTGATCGGATGATAGAACCTGTCAAAGAGTAAATTGCGGATATCATATACCATTGTCAAATTCACTTTCTGTTCTATACATAGTATCAATGGAATGTTATGAACCACTTCAGCATTACCAATCATCATAATTATTTCCCTGAAACGGCTGCATTTGTATGAGCGGGAAGAGTTTGGCATCATACATAGCAAGAGTCGTGACTACAAAACTAAATAGGGCCTACATGTATTATACAAGGTTTTAGGACACTTTGAATCATGCCCCCCCCCCCCCCCAAAAAAAAAAAAAAAAAAAACAACAACAACAACAACAACAACAACAACAACTTAGTGAAATGTTGTACCATGTATGCCCTACTTCCATTAACCTATGATCTTTGACCTTTGAATACATGGCCCGCATTTTTTCAATAGGCATTTGGATGCAACGTAGGTATTATATTAAAGAAAAAAATGTTTTAGGAAAATACATTTAACCACTTCAGAAATAATTATGAAACAAATAGCAAAATATTGACACGTTTACTTCTTCCGTAATGACATGACAGAAAACTTTCCTCACCGAATCGTTCTGCCGTAATTCATGAGCAAGTCATGGATATATACTTAGTTCGATTAACCCGTTCCTTACGGGAACCTGGTTTACCAGGTTCCCGTGGGAGCAACTGATATACGGGAACCTGGTTTACCAGGTTCCCAAAATGAAGACAAGGGTGCCTGCTTCAGTGGCCTAAATTCATGTTTCTTTGTGTTAAAATGCTCAGAAAAGTGGGTTTGATAAAAAGATCAGAGTTTATTCTATCAGGATTTGTTCTCCTGCTGTTTAAAAAAGGGGGTTTTACAGTATTATGTACCTTTTCTTGATTTAGTTTTTTTGCTTGTTCTGCTGTAAACTCGTACGAACATGTACATAATGATCAAGGCTAAGATCAGTTAGAAATGCGGGTTCGCTGACCCCAGTCACCTCATTCAGGTACCTGGTTTTGTGTAGAACAAAAGATTCTGAGAGCTCATCAGCGCACGCTCTATTCATACCTCGCACCCGATCGATATTTCCATTGTTCACGGGCACATGTAGTTGACCGTAGAAAGGGGGACACAATGAACCGCTCGACTGCCTTCACACAGCTGGATTACCAACCTGTGTGCCTCTCTGTCGACGGGCGAAAAGAATCTCGTTTGGGGGCATTAAAGGCACTCAGAGAATTGCGGAAGGAACGGGTTAAAAGTATACATTGAGTCATTGCAAAAGCATTTAATGAAAAGTATGCTTC
Source organism: Diadema antillarum (assembly GCF_040938485.1). Classification (NCBI taxonomy): domain Eukaryota; kingdom Metazoa; phylum Echinodermata; class Echinoidea; order Diadematoida; family Diadematidae; genus Diadema; species Diadema antillarum. The sequence goes on from NW_027272460.1 coordinate 302,444, forward strand.
AGAACTACATCATTGTCATTTATTCTATAACACTGATAATATAGAGCTATTGGTCCGCCATATTGCCTAACAGGTCGTTGTCCTCCTACCACATTAATTGTTTAGCAAATAAGGCACAGAATTTAATCTTGCACTTGTTGCCAAAGACTCTAATCTTCTTTACCGCTATTCTCAGACATGTATGCTGGTGCTGTATGAATTAGAAACGGAAGCTTACAGATATTCACCATCTAACAAGGCAAAAGCGAAGTGATGTCTCGTCCACGTATCGACTTTGTGATTACAGAGATTTTCAAATGGCATAGGCCTAGTTCATTGACTTTTTGACTGTTGTCGTAGTCGGACTTCACCAATATTAACATTTGACAGCAATCATTAGATGATCTGAGGAGTGAATTTGGTGGTCATATAGCTCAAAAGTGTGGAAAGTTATTGAAAGAACACCAGAATACTATGTCGACAGTGTTTATCAGGTGAGATACAAACATAGAACAAGTTCCAGTGTGTTTCAGGAGGTTACTTTTCCAGCCTAGGCTAGTCTAGCTGATAAAACTGGGTCTTTGAAGGCATCTGGCGGCTACCCCCACCACTTAAAACGTCTGGCAACGGCCATGCATTTATCCTGTAAGTGTAACAAGTTCCAGTGGGTTTCATTAGGTTATATTTTCAGCTATAGGCTAGCCTAGCTGGAAAAAGTTGGGTCTTTAAGGGCGTCTGGCGGCTACCCCCCACCACTTAAAACGTCTGGCAATGGTCATTCATTTATTCTGTAAGTGTAACGAACAAGTTCCAGTTGGTTTCATGAGGTTACTTTTTCAGCTAGGCTAGCCTAGCTGGAAAAATTTGGGTCTTTAAGGGCGTCTGGCGGCTACCCCCCACCACTTAAAACGTCTGGCAATGGTCATTCATTTATCCTGTAAGTGTAACGAACAAGTTCCAGTGGTTTCCATGAGGTTACTTTTTCAGCTAGGCTAGCCTAGCTGGAGTTGGGCCTTCACGAGCGTCTGGCGGCTACCCCCCACCACTTAAAACGTCTGGCAATGGTCATTCATATATCCTGCTAGTGTAACGAACAAGTTCCAGTTGTTTTCATGGGGTTACTTTTCCAGCTAGGCTAGCCTAATTTTGAGGGGTCCTTTTTTTGGCCCTCCTGGCCACACCCACCACCGATGACCAGCCAGACGTGCATTTCCATACTTAGGGGCATATGTACTAAATTACTGTATACATAAAAATTGGTAACCTTTTCAGCTAGGCTGACCCCCGCTGGCTCCCGGACTACAAGTCTGGAGTGAGTCTGGCGTGAATCTAGCGTGAATGTCGTGCTAGACAGCCTAGCACAAGTCTAGCACAACCTCTAGAGGTTGTGCTGTGTTCACGCCAGACGATGGGACTGTGAACGGTCTCGGCACAAACACGGCGTGAACATAGTCTGGTTTTCACACCCTTTGCCAACTGTACTCCTTTTACAAAATGCACCCTCCGCGGATTTTGTTGCCGACCTTAATGACGTCACCTTTTTTTTGTCAAAGGATAAAGCCTATCAGCTTAACCTGCTACTTCTTTTGTTGTTAGAAGCAGTAAATATTCTGAAAAGGAAATTATTGTGAGAAAACGGTCTGAAAACCAGACTAGCGTAAATACAGCACACACTTCCAGTGACAAGCACTGTTTGTGGTGGAAAAAAAATACCCTTCCGCTGATTTCCATAGAAATGTATGCGGACCTCACTCTAGACAGCAAGTGGACTGTGAACGGGGGTCTCTCTTACCACATACTGAGTTTGTATAAAAAAAAACAGCTAGTTTTCATCTAGCGTGTCCTCTAGAGGTCCTCCTAGACAGTGGGACTGTGAACGGGGTACTAATCAGCGCTGTCTCTTATAACCTCTCATAACGGTGACTGTGTGCATTCTTGTATTCAATAACATATCGCCAGACACATGTCAGACGGAACCCATAACAAATATAGAGATAGGCCCAACTACATGATCGGTCTCTTTCTCCCTCCCCCCCCCCCTCTCTCTCTCTCTCTCTCTTTCTCTCCCTCTCTGTAAAACGTATGAGGAGCAGCCTCAAAATAATAAATGCACATACACGTTGGCACTTTTGAGCGTATCATATCTTGATTGACTTCTGAGTGGTAATTACAGACCTTTACAAACTAGAACATGCATAGCATTCACACATTCTGTCAGTTTTGTTAAAGACTACTACAGACTTGAGAAAGATCAGATTGTAGAATTATTGTATATTCCACAGTTTTTTTATTTCTTTTTCTTTTATACTCCCACTCTAGGGCAACTGATATTCTTTATTTTTTTCTGAGAAAGAGCATCACAATTTCAAACTTTCAAAGTTGATGTTCAAAATGTCAACTACATTTTTTTTTTAGTATAATGTAAGCTACATACACAAGCGAATAATAGCATTACTACCACTGTCTGCGAGCCGTGAGACACAAGAAAACGTCATCTTGATTAAAAAAATAAACAAGCCATATTCTTGTTTTATCATAGATTACCACACCATCTAATAAGGTGCCTGCATAAATTCATGTTATTCTTAGGAACATCACACATTGCAGCAGGACTTAGAGTAAACCCATGAATCGGATCAATTTAAAATAAATGTTCCTGGATGTCATCGAAACGTAACACAATGACAATGACAATGACAATGACAATGACAATGGCAATGGATTTTATTCTTGAACGGCCCCGCCAGGGGGCATGGAAGAATAACAAACAGGTAAATGTTTTATGGTAAAACAAAGCCATAAATAAAGATGTAATACAAAAAGCATATTATATACTATGTACATATCATGAACTTCATAATCCAAACAACGGCAGTTAACAAAAAAAAAAAAACACACGATCGAATAAGTGAAACAATCGGTACTTAATGGCAAACAGTGGCAGTAGTATCTTACAATATATACAATGTAAAAGGAAAGTAATGACGAGACATCAAAATCTGGCCATTATGATCTGACAGAAACGTGACAATTAACTAAAACTCTTATGTTCTTAGAATTAAAAAGCTGCTTCATTTTCAAGACATTCGGTCGGCGAGCATAATAGGTCTTAATTAAAACGTTCCGATCTGTTTCAAAGAACGGACATTTAAACAAAAAATGAAACTCGTCACCTGGATCATTCATTTTACACAAAGTGCAGGATTTAACTTCTTGATTAGGGAGATAACGTCGCTCACTAACAGGTAATCTGTGATTTCCACATCTAAATCTACATAACGCTAACCGTTCCAAATAATCAAGTTTAATCAAATATTCCTAAAAAAATGTGGCTTTCTTTAAATATCCTATAGTTAGTGCAAAGGCGGTTTTATTTACTTCCGCACACCAATTCTGCTGACCAATATCATTTAAACGAAGGCTGACAGCTGATTCAATCCATTTTAGATTGAGGATAATGGCTCGATCGGACCAAATATTAGACATACCGCATTTATCGAGAATATCTTTCACCTTTACTATCCACTTTGACCTAAAGATTTCTTTATCGTGCAATTGACGTAAAAGGTTATAAATAATACAAGACAGTTTCGATCTCCCATTTACATTTCCATTTAATCTAAGCCAAAAGTTCACCATGCGCTTCTCAATGTTGTAAGTCAGGCTTACCCTCCCGAGCTTACCAAACGCCATACAGATAGCTGTTCCACGCCTCAAACCTAAAAGACTCTTAAGAAATTTCTTATAAAACATTTCAATACATTCTAAATTTTCATGACCCCAAACCTCACTTCCATACAGTAAAATTGGAGCAACAAAGACATCAAACAGCTCACATTGCACATCGACTGGCAAGGATAGTTTCCTGGCTTTGCTTTTCAAATTGAACATAGCTCTACGTGCTTGATTAATCTGTTTTTCCATTGCTTTATTGAAAGAGCCATTATGATAAAAAATAACCCAAAGGTAAGTGTAATCATATACAACGTCAAGAGAACTTTCCCCAAACATAAACTGAAGAAACCTACGAACACGACCTCTGGAAAAAATAACCACTTTGGTTTTACTTGTGTTTACAGTGTGTTTCCATAACTCACAGTATTGGTGAACAACTGATAAAGCACACTGGAGCTCCTCAGCAGACTCAGCAAATATTACAGTGTCATCAGCGTATAATAATACATACAGACGCAAAAAGACCTGAACATATTCATCACTTAAATGCTCTCTTGTTGCAGAGGAGCACCTATCTAGCCCTTTATAATGTCTACTAACAAAATATTCAAAATCATTAATCACAAGATATGAGTAGTTATGTAAGAAAATAAAAATCATCAAAAGCAAAAATCTCCAACCAGAACAGGGTGATTTTTTTTTTTTTTTTTTTGGGGGGGGGGTTTGGTTAAGATGCAAGAGGCAGGTGCAGGCGCGCTTAGGCGAGAAGAACCTTAAGACGAAACCTCTAATAAAAAAGAAAGAGTGTAACTATTGTGATCCTCCCTACCATTTATTATTCTAGACGTTTGTTGTTGTTGTTGTTGTTGTTGTTGTTGTTTTGGACTTTAAAAAAGTGTAATGGAGCACACCCCTCGACGCTCTGTGGCAATTCGTAAGGTTGAGCTTCAGGGGTTATCTCAAGAACGAAGCAAAGCAAAATATACGGAATCTAAAGCTGAAGGGCGTAAACCCTTGTAAAAAATGCCGTTAAGATATTGTTCATGTAAGCAGTTGACGAGGTAAATTATTCATAAAATGATTTATCCTTCCAAGCTACAAACAAGCATCAGTATAATGTCATATATAATGAACACTATACAATTTGAGACAATTTTTTTTTGAAATTCAATATTCAATATCCATTTAAATTATCAATCTTTTTACAATTCAGGTTGACTGTGTCCCCAGCACAAGCATGTTTTGCAAGACAACATAGATCCTCCCACTTCTTATCATATCGTTTTCACACGTTTTCAATGCACACATTTCAGCAACGTGTCGGATCAAAGTTCGTGTGCCTTTCAGAGTCCGAAACCATGTTTCAACGTTTTGTACAGCTGTATGTGACAAAACACGCAGAACACAACAACATTGTTCCACCACAGTGCTACTCTATCTTGTTCTCTCTATGAACGTACTCAGTAAGGGCCTACAATCTTATGCACAAAGCACAGGAGCACATTTATGATAATATGCACTTAGTATCAATAGAACTGACTTGATAGTAATAACCCTTGTGTTTTGCATACATTTGTATGAAAGCGTCAATATCATGTCGTATAATATGCAGACTGGAAACTCACGCAGCTGAGAACAGAAGTAAATATTGCCACACGAATCTAACACCATTTTCAGTTTCATTCCCATCTGCTTAGCATTTAAATTTCCGATCTCCTAACTTAACCTAATACCTTGTTCCTGAACACTAAATCATATCAACTATACACTTTCATTAAACTACATTAACGCTATTACTAGAAATTAGATATAATGAGCATCAGTAGATTTCTGAAACAACAAACAATGACATAAAAAAGGAACATACGTTTGTCTTTTCAGAAGAACTTGAACTTACCAACTACGAAATCACTGCTTAATTATCCTGATACTACCTAATTGTCACAATTGTGCATAATGGAGGACACCAGTAATATTGTTTGTGCGTTGGAAACAGCGTATGACACGTATATATATATATATATATATATATATATATATATATATATCTTTATGAAGAGTTTGTTTGCAAAAACCGATAAGTCCATATTTGTCAAATGGAGATATTTGCGATTAAAGGTAAATAAAAATAAGAGAATAATAAGAAATTTTTTGCTTCTTTTGACCATAACTTCAAAAATTTACCTTTATATGTAGTGACCAATATATCATTTAAAAGGTATTATTTTGTACTTTATGACAAAAACCATACTTCAAAATCTTCAAAAATGGACTTATCGTTTTTTTGCGAACAAACTCTTAATTTTTTGATTATATATATATATATATATATATATATACATACATATATGAAGGGTTTGTTTGCAAAAACCGATAAGTCCATATTTGCCAAATGGAGATATTTGCGGTTAAATGTCAAGAAAAATAAAGAGAATAATAAGAAAATTGTTGCTTCTTTTGACCATAACTTAAAAAAAATATACCTTTATATGTAGTGATCAATATATCATTTAAAAGGTGTTATTTTGTATTTCATGACAGAGATCGTACTCTAAAATCTTCAAAAATGGACTTATCGGTTTTTGCAAACAAACCCTTCATATATATATATATATATATATATATATATATATATACAAATGCAGATTACCGAATTCATTATTGTCACCTTTACCCTTTACATTGACAGCCATTTATATTTATGATGTCTTTTGTTTCGTATTTAGAGATAGATACGACGCATACCGATTATGGTAACAGAAACATTAACCACTGTTAACCAATGATGATTAAAGAAAAATCACTAAAAGCAACACGCTCCAAGCTGAACAGGGATTTTGTTTTTGTTAATATGCAAGGGGCAAGTGCTGGAAATAGGTATCCCCTCCTCGCGTGCTTAGACGAGATCAACATTAAAGGGGCCCTGAAATCCAAATGCATGTTGATTTGTGTTGATTTATGATACCCTCAACATCACTTTTGTGGTGAAACGAATATGTAGAAACATTCCACATATTTTTAACGATTTGTTCTTTTATTTTTCTTCAGATTACTTGGGAACGCCCACAAAAAATCCTTCAAACTAATCAATATTAATATTCTTGAGATGACCTCATCTGTCAATCATTGCTGAAGTACTGAAATGTTTAACAAAAGACATTGGAATGCACCTTCCTCTCGACTCAGCATAACTTGCATGTTTCTGTCATATTAATGTGACTAACAAAACACATGGCGAGGGAACATGCAAGTTATGCCGAGTCGAGGGGAAGGTGCATTCCAATGTCTTTTGTTAAACATTTCAGTACTTTTACCAATGATTGACAGATGAGGTCATCTCAAGAATATTAATATTGATTAGTTTGGAAGGATTTTTTGTGGGCGTTCCCAAGTAATCTGAAGAAAAATAACAGAAAAAATCGTTAAAAATATATGGAATGTTTCTAGATATTCGTTTCACCACAAAAGTGATGTTGAGGGTATCATAAATCAACACAAATCAACATGCATTTGGATTTCAGGGCCCCTTTAAGACGGAATCTTTGATGAAGAAAATGGGTGCTGTGACCACACCCCTCCCATTTCTTATTCTGGTTTGTGTTGATTCTTTTTTTTTTTTCACGGGCTAAAACAGTTTTAAGGTGTTGGGGAGCACACCCCTAGACGTTCTGCGGCCCTCCGTAATGTTAAGCTCCAGGGGTAATCTTAAGAAGGATAGAAAGCAATTTTTATACAGAATCTATGTAAATCTGAAACTACAGACCATTATTAACCGGAGGGCCAAATCCCAAAAAGTCGCATACTTAACGAGTGAGTTCCACTCTCTCTACAAACTAAGTAGACCATGCTTATTTTCAAGTTTTTTTTTTTTTTTTTTTTTTGTAACAAACAACATTTCACTGGTCTACCTCAAAAAATTTGTTGCGAAAGCCTCCAAATCCGAGATGGCGACCAACATAGCCGCCATATTTACTGAATTTGTTATTTGAAAGATAGAATTTGATTGAAACATCAAATTTCAACAAATTTGATGTCATATGAAAGAAAATAAAATTTTCTACAAGTTGATACCATTTTTGTGGATTAGCGTGATAACTGGATTGAGATTTTAAGGAAAAACACTCATTGTTTGATATTTTTCTGAAAAAAAGGAAAATTATGAAAATGCTTGATTCGGCATAAATTAGAGAAAGACTAAAGGATTATCTTGAAACGTTTCAAGAATTTTGTTTGACATATAATTAAATGGAGAAAATTAGGGGTCAATACCGTTTTCGATTCAGGAGTTATAATGTCTCAAACTTGAAAACTCACTATGTAAAAATGGCCACTTTAGTTGTGACAAGACCTTGTTGGTGGTAAAACAGCCTACGCTCGCCAAGACTACTACACGCACCACTGGCAATGGCGCTTGTAGCAGTGCCAGTGGTGCGTGTAGTAGTCTTGGCAAATGAAGACCTTTTTTTGACAAACAAGGGTTTGTGCCTGCAAACTAACTTTTCATACCAAGTGGTAGCTCAGGTGACGCTAATCGCTATTATTTCAAAGTAGATTGTTCTGAAGCAGATGAGATGAAGCAAAAAATATCTTTCAAATAGAGATAGAAGCTTGAAACAACCTTGCTATAGAAAGTTTAAAACAAAATTTGGATCAATCACTCAAAAAATTCAAGATTGCAGGCCATCAAAGTTGACATAATGTATTGCGCCAAAATAAATGTATTATTTCGATTTTGATACAATTTTGTCTGTTTTCCTGTCTATTGATATGTTTTTTTTTTATATATTCTGAAAATTTTAACGCTATTTCAAACCATCTTAGGTTTTTATGGAGACATTTTTCAGAATGCACCATGAATATTTCTCTAAAGACGTAACTAACGTTTATGAAAACCATGCACAAATTAACATCTTTCCCATATAATCAATATTTGGAGAAAATTAGAGGTCAGTATTGTATTTGGTTCAGGAGTTATAATGTCTCAAACTTGAAATCCCATTTTACATAATATGTACTTACACGTATTTCATTTCATTTCACACATGCATGTTCACATGCATGTTTTTTTATTTTCATTTCCGATCAAACACAGGTAATACACTTTGACATGATTACATATATTGGAACATAATAATACATATTGGTTCTTAAAAGAACTTCATGGAAGTTCTGTTCCCAAAGACGTCACAGAGGGTCAAATCCAAGATCGTGCTTACTTTCCGAGTTCAACTCTCTCTATAAACAAGACCATACATAATATCAAGCATACTATGCAATGTTCCTTAAGTACACCTCAGTAGATTTGTTGCAAAAACCTCCAAAGTACAGATGCGGTCCAATAGGGCCGCCATTTTTATTGAATTTAACATTTCAAATATAAAATTTGATAGAGACATTGGATTGCAACAAATTTGATGTCATATGAAGGAGAATAAAACTTCCTAAAAGTTGATACCACTTTAGCTGTGTATTGTGATAAATGGGGGGGGGGGGGGGGTTGTTTGTTTTTCTTTTTTTTTTTGGAGGGGGGAGGAAATCCATATTTCTATATTGTTTTGAAAAAAGGAAGAAATGTAAAAATGCATGATTTAGTTTTTATCAAAGAAGAACTGAAAAATTATTGTGAAACCTGCGATTGAGATTGAGATTTACTGAGATTGAGACATAATTCATATTTCTGGAATTACAGGCAATATCATACACTGTTGACAAGTTAACATCTAAAACTTGAAAAAAATTATATTTATGCATTACACATTTTGCGTACAATGTATTTACATGGTCACATATAATACCGTAATGGTCTAGTGACTTGCAAGTACCTGCAAACTAACTTTTTATGCCAAGTGGTAGGTGACGCTGGTCGCTATTACTGTCGCATTTCATCATAGTAGATTGTTCTGAGGCAGATAAGACTGAACAGAAAGTATTTTCCAAAAAGAGATAGGAGCTTGGAATTTGGCACAAATTTTGCCAATGCGTAATATTTAGCGATAAAAATAGTATCCACACAAAATTCAAGATGGCGGTTATTAATCGAGGTTGTCGTTCAAGGCATTATTTACCATTAGTGCACGTAAAACAGAAATCCAGCTTTACTTAATTCCTCAAACTAGTTCTAAACTGTGAGTTAGGGATAGAGCAACTAATGTACAAACTTAAATCAGTATAATTAATGCTAAATAGTGTTAGATATACTAAATAGATCTGATAAGATTTTTTTTTTTATATACTGAACTGTCAACAGTTATCAGGGTTATGGTTTCTTGAAAAGAAATGGTGATATCTCCGTATGTTTTAGGCTTTATTATACATTTTTTTTTTTACGTGGTAGAATGTTTTGTGATACAACTAACCTGCACATATAAATCGAATGTGATATCTCTCCCAATGGCAAACGATACCCTTAGTGTGTTGCGTCAAAGTTAAATTTCAACCTATAACTTATGATATATTTTTAAAATCTTCTTATATTGCTGTCTATTACATGTTTCTATACATCCGAACGATATTGTAATAGTGTAAACCATAGGGGGGGGGGGGGGTGAGCTCATTCCAGTGTTTGGGTAAGACCCAATCTTAGATAAAAAAGAAATGCTTCTGTATCAAAGATATGCTTTTTTACTTGTATGTCACTCTGCTGTTCTAGAAACGTGAAGGATGATGGTATATACGTAATAATGTCTGATCCGTAGATGTCCTTTAACCCCCCCCCCCCCCCCCGAAAAATCCGTCATGGCGGCAATTTCTCAAATTTGCTCTTAAATGTGTTGTGCAAAATTGCTTTTCAGTATATTGTTCGAATAAAATTGTCCAAATTGATTATTCGTGCTGTATATTCACATTTGCAAATAAGCACGCTGAAACTGTATTTACTGCTATCAGATTTTTCTTACATTGTTTTTAGGCTGATTTCATGTGGGTTATAGTGTCACAAGTGATCTGAATTTATGCCATTGGTAGATGCTTTCCCATATTAGATATCAGGATCACTCGAGAGTGAAAATGTTCATTTTTGTTCATTTTAGAGTGACCTCGGAGATCACTCGAAGAGTGACGAGTGATCCCTAAGGCAGGGCTCGACACTAACGGTGGTCCGGTGGCCCGGGGCCACCAAAAACGCACGTCGGGCCACCAAAATGTCAGAAATGAAGAATTTGATCGGGCCACCAAAAAAGGTCGGATATTTGCCTTTGGGCCACCACAAGTAAAAGCTAGTGTGGAGCCCTGCCTAAGGTCACTTTAAAATGAGTGAAAATGAACATTTTCACTCAAAAGTCACTCCAATTTCACTATAAATTCACCGTTTTCTGTTATTCACTCCTTCAAAAGTAAAAACTTCCACTCGATTTTTTTTTTCTTTTTCGGAGAGTAGAATATCACTGGCTTTAAAAATGTGTTCATAAAAACCTAAGACGGTTTAAGATAGCACAACAGACAAAATTGTATCAAAATCGAAATAATACATTTGATTTGGCGCAATACACTATGTCAACTTTGATGGCTGTCATCTTGATTTTTTTTTTTTTGAGCGGTTGATCTTGATTCTGTCTTGAGTTATCTATAACAAGATTGGTGCCAAGTTTCAAGCTGCTACCTCTATTTGAAAAATATTTTTTGCTTCATCTCATCTGCTTCAGAACAATCTACTTTTAAATAATAGCGATCAGTATCACTTGAGCTACCACTTGGTATGAAAAGTAAGTTTGCAGGCACAAACCCTTGTTTGTCAAAAAAAGTCTGCATTTGCCAAGACAACTACACGCACCACTGGCACTGCTACAAGCGCCAGTGCCAGTGGTGCGTGTAGTAGTCTTGGCGTGCGCAGACTTTTTTTATGACCAACAAGGTCTTGGTCACAACTAAAGTGGCCATTTTTACCTAGTAAGTTTTCAAGTTGAGACATTATAACTCGTGAACCGAAAATGGTACTGATCCCTAATTTTCTCCAAATTTTAATTATATGTCAAACAAAATTCTTGAAACGTTTCAAGATAACTCTCTAATTTATGCCGAATCAAACATTTTCATGATTTTCCTTTTTTCAGAAAAATTTCAAAAAATGAGTTTTTGTTCCTTAAAATCTCAATCCAGTTATCACAATAACCCACAAAAATGGTATCAACTTGCAGAAAATGTTATTCTCTTTCATATGACATCACATTTGTTGAAATTTGATGTTTCTATCGAATTCTATCATTTAAATGACAAATTCAGTAAATATGGCGGCCATCTTGGACGCCATCTTAGATTTGGAGGCTTTCACAACAAATTTTTTGAGGTAGACTAGTAAAATGCTGTTTGTTACAATAAAAACTTGAAAATAAGCATGGTCTACTTAGTTTGTAGAGAGAGTGGAACTCGACCTCTGTTTTTAGCGTTTGGCCCCCCGGTTATATTGGCTCTTTATATATTGTTCATGTAAACAGTTGACGAGGAAAATTATTCATAAAATGACCTCCAAGCTACACACAAAGATTAGCATAATGTCAAATCCACTTAACACTTTTGAATTTGGGACTACTTTTTAAAATTTAACATTCAATATCCTTTTTACACTTCAGGGCGACTACTAATACCCCGCACAAGCACGTGTTACAAGACAGCATAGATCCCACGTTCATTTTCAACGGTTTTCAACGCACACATTTCAGCGGCGTGTCGGATCATGTGACTTTCAGAGCCCGAAACAATGTTTTAACGTTTTATACTTCAACTGTTAGTATTTGGCAAAACAAGCAGAACACGACGCCGTTGTTTACAATGCTGCTTATCTTGTTCCTGCGTTGAGCGCACTTCTAGTTAAGGGGCCTATATTTTATGCTCATGAGCACATTTATGATATGCAAGTTAGATTCAATACAATTGACTTGATAGTAGCAATCCTTAAGTTTTGCATACTTTCGTAAGGAAAGCGTTAATATCATGTATAATATGCTAAAACTGGAAATACTGGAAACTCACGCAGCTGAGAATAGAGGTAATTAATATCTCATGAATCTTACACCATTTTTAGTTTCATTCCAATCTGCTTATCAGTCTTGATCTCATCACTTAATTCAATACATTTTAACAGAACACGAATTAGATCTAATATACATTTACACCAACTAAACTTACACTAAATTAGAAATAATGATCATCAATATAAATCTGAAACCAAAGAAGGAACGTACATTCGTGTTTTGAGAAGAAGTTGGACGTACCAACTACGGAATCACTGCTCAATCATTCTAGGCGAAAGAGATGGTTTGCACATAATATTGCTTTATTGTCGCATTTTTTTTTTGTGTGTGTGCATAATGGGCGTAATATTGTATGTGCGTTGGAAACAATGTATGACGCGTAAAAACAATCTGTCTTCGTGAAGCAAGTACAGATTACCGAAATTCAGTTAAGTCTCCTTGGATTGACAGGTTTATATTTACAACGTCTTTCGTTTCGTATTTAGAGATAAATAAAGCTAATACCGGTAATGACAACAGAAACATTGACCGATGATCATAATAAAATCCTCCCCAAATCTAGCGACAGATTGCTTTGATTTGTGTTTCAGCCCTCCCTCCCTCCATCCCTCAAACCCTTTCACGACGTCAGGTCTGTTCTTCTAGAAGCTGTTTCGTACCACTGGTCTGATTTCTAACTGATTATTTGACTGGTGAGAATAAAGTTATTGATGTTTGATTTTGCTATTACTATCAGTTGACACAGATCAAGATATGACGGATTGGGATATCCTCAAGTAAAGCCGGAATATAACTTTGTAGAGCTAAAGTTTTAGAAATTGAATGTGTCATCTCATGCTTTTACCTATATTCTGGTTTTATATGATTCTCATAATTTCTATAATTTACATTATGTCTCTTAAAAAGACGGCAAATAAATGAAATATTTCTTAGTGTATAAATAGGCAGAGAAAGAGGGAAAGAGATAGAGAGAGAGAGAGAGAGAGAGAGAGAGAATAACGCATGCACCAATTTTCCACCTTGTGCACAGGAACAGTTATAAGGGGACTGATAAATCCAAAGCTACATAGGCACCATCATGTTCTCTTTCGTTATCTAACAAATGCATATGATAATGTAAGGACATCAAACAGCCCAAATGCTCTATCTTGTTAGCAACAACACATATCTGCACCTGGTCTTATATTACGTAGTACAAATCAATTAAAAAGGTTACCGTCACTTACTGTAACGTGTAGGTAGACTACAAAAGCTGACTGCAGCAGAAGGAGTTTAGCGCAGTATCCATCCATTGCAAAATTATTTCCTTTTTCATTTGTCAGAGTTAGTATCTTTAATTTTCGCCATACAACCTAGAGCGTCGACTTTCTGCTGACAGCGGTTAACGTGTAAGCAGTCCTCCAAAATCATCTGTCTTTCTTATGCATACGCATGCAGACCCACATTGTGTATACTGCTACCGCTATCGTGCGTGTCGCGAGATCAGAAACTATCATATGCGGCCTTGTACATGGGTGGTTCTGTGTAATCTTGTGGATGGATTGTGGGTCGTACTATTTTGGTATACGAAGATATTGTATTTAATGCATTAACTTTATGAACCTGTTCATATCTTACTACTGGCGTTTCATATCGGGATACAGGCCTAGTGTGTATATAATAATGCATATTGAAATCATCTTTACCTCTCGTTATAACGTATTAATTATAGTAATTTTATGTTCTTCTCGATCCGGATAATAAAAAAGTCAATGCAAATTAATCTTTTATGTTCTGCCGTTTATACTTAAATGCACATATAAATTTGCATACGATGCGCTGGGTACAAAGTTCGTTGATTCGAGGTTTCACAGCTTGACTACGTTCCATGTTCCACACTAATATGATATGTACATGTCTTTAATACACAAAACGACGCCATTGACCCATTGCATGATACAGACCCGTTGTTGTTCATGTTGTTTGTATGTTATACATACGTTACATTCTGTAATGCATTAATACACACATGAACTCATTTTAATGACTGAATTTTAAGCAGGTGTCTTCCTTCTGTTTGTTTGGTCACAATCTTAATAGGTGCATTTACAGGAAATGTGAGCAAAGACACACAGTGCAAACGCACATATACGCATTCTCGCAGCATATTGAGATATCATTTCTGATTATTCTGCGGTCTTCCTTGAGGTTCTGTGATAATGCTTTCGTTTCCGACTTCCGTGAAAGTGCAAAAGATTCGAAAGTGATGGGGTTGTAGATTTTCACATGCTTCAACCATACAATTATCGGTAGTATTCAGGGGCGGATCCAGGAATTCCGTAAAGAGGGGGGGGGGGGTGGGCGTGACTAATATTTCTGGTGCCACGTCCGGGTTTCATTTCATTTTTTTTCTTTTTATTTCTTTTGTTTTTAACGAAAAATAAAAGGGGGCGTCCGCCGGTTGCGTCCCCCTCTGGATCCGCCACTGGTATTAGACGTTAAGCTTAGACGTTAAGCTTTGTAAAGTATAGAATACATGTGAGAATGTACCATTGGCATTACATTCTTTTCTTGATGGAATATTATTTCCTCCCACCCTTTCCCACCTCTCCCCCTCAATAAACGAGAACATTGTAATTGCATCTTTATTTGTGAATTTTTTTCCGCACCTTTTTATCAAGAATCAAGTGATGAAGTATTTAAACGCGAGGATTATAGAATAACACAGTGGGGAAAAAAATCAAATGCTATGACATTGAAATCAACTGAATGGTATTGATGTAACCCTGCCTTCATATCGCTAGGACTGGAACAGTTCCTGTTGGCCGAATTGAAACCAGCTTAACTATGACAGATTTAATCCTCACTTTCGCTTTCACTTGCTAAGCAGATACAGATCATTAGGTACCGCGACAGTGGAGGTGGAATCGTTTGAAATACACCACAGAAGTGTCAATGAAGCTTTGCCTGGCAACAATTTATGTGGGGTTTAATGAAATGTGTGCTTAAAACGTTGCTACGTTTGTAAGATCCACCCTCCCACATGCCCACAAAGCACAGGAAAATCACCCTCTTTAACTACAAAATTTATTTAGAAGAGCGGAAAAAGGGGCAAGGTTGTACTGCTGTTAGTGTCGTAACTTTAACCATGTTAAAGACCTTGACACTTTTATCACGAGGGTGGTTGATTTGCTTTCTTCCAGCTATATTGTTTATATGTTTGATTGGCAAAGGCGAAATTGCCAAAAGACAATGCACATACGGGATAACTCCGCAATACAGAATTGTACATTCACGAAAATATTGGTAATCTTTACTGTCCACGCAGGTTGTACAACAAGAGGCCGTTTACTTCTGCCGGTGTATCGCCGTAATTCTGTCGTCATCGACCTTAACACGACCGGGGTTTATTAATCCGTCTTCGAAACTCAGGGACAGACAGTTCCTGGACACCGTGGGAAATTCGTAGTCAGAATATCAGACCATCAGTGCAATAGGCAACAAGCCCTTGCTAAGGCATAGTTTTATCAGATGACATTTAATGAGTAGGGTGATACTCGTTATTATTGAAGTTCGTTAAAGAGAAAATAACAAAAGGTTCGATAATCCGGAAAAAGAAATGAGCGCACAAACGAATTTACTAAACTTTTTTTTTTCGGCTCATAGATCTCATTTACAGTGACTGAATTTCACTGTAATCGTGCAAGAAAGTGTAGACCTACGCAATAAAAAACAAACAAACAAAACAGACAAACAAACAAACATAATGTTCTGTTTGCATATCAAACCTATGTTTTGTCCACATACCACACTAACACTCGCACACACGCACACACACATTTTTTGTTTTGTTTTCAGTAATCTTTATTTGATTTCTATTATTTCACATAACAAAAACATTCACCTACCATGTATTAAAAAAATATACAATCAGCAATGCATGAATAATAATAATAAAAAAGATCAATCGGTGCGTTGCCCGAAATATTGTTACAACGGGTTACAAATATACTGAATTAATAACAGCGGGTTGAATTGACTTACGTGTGAGCTTATCCACTGCAGGTCTTCAACTGCCAGCGCCGAAGGTGAATCTTTTCCGCGCACATCCATGGCCATGGATGCCGCGCTATGCGCTGCCTGGCAACGCAGTATGATGCGCGTTGCCAGGATATCCACTACATTATCCCCTCCTTACAAATTTGACGTCCCGTCAAATAAATATTACCTTGTCTGAACACAAACACGTCTCAATTCAAAAAATAATGAACTACAATTCTTACTTCTTTTTTTTTTTTAACTACACTGATCTCAGTCGTTACGCCTCGAACATTGCACTGTATCCCTGTTCTTCACAGGTACCAATTTTCAAACGCTCTAATGCTGAGAGTGACAAACGAGATCTGCGCATCTCGTCCGGCAGAGATCCAAATAACTCTTTTGAATTCTTTCATCCAAAAGAATAAAATACTCGTATAGACTGATGAAAAACGGTGGTGTCAGAAGGTGTCTGAAACGCAATTACACCACACACCGAAACATTCTAAACTGGAAGCTAACTAAATGAATAACGAAACTCAACAACATCAACAGCAGCAACAACAACAACAACAACAGCAAGACTCTTAATTTCCATTATTACTTGTCTGAGTGCACTTATTAAGCACTCTTGCTGAGTTCATCTCTTCGTCAGCCAGCCAGGATTCCTTGTGCCCTTTGTACCGCCATAACCGATCCCGGTGCACAACTTTGGGCTTGCTCCGTTTGGTCATCTGAATTCTGTAGACCACATCATTCAGTCTCTTCAGTATTGTGTATGGTCCCTCCCACTCCGACGTGAGTTTAGGCGATAATCCTTTGCGCCTACGAGGATTGTGTAGCCACACCTGTTCCCCTTTCTTTAAGGTTTCTGTGTTTGCTTTTACGTCATACTTCCTCTTCATGCGATCTCCCGAGATTTGCAGATGTTGACGGGCATGTTCGTGGGCAATGAAAAGTCTGTCACGTAGTCCCTCGACGTATTCAGATTGACATCTTAGTTCGGCATCCATGGGGCGACCATGCACCAAGTCAAGAGGTGCTCTCATTTCTCTTCCGAAAACGAGCATTGAAGGACTGAATCCAGTCGCATCGTGTACTGCCGTTCTATAACGACATAGTGAGGAGAGGAAGGCATTCATCCCAGTTTGACTGATGATCGTCAACGAAAAGAGACAGCTGGCATTTTAATGTCCTGTTATATCTCTCCACCATTCCATCGGAAGCAGGATGCAATGGAGTTGTCCTGGTCTTCTCGATTCCAAGGAGCTTGCACAGTTCCTGGAAAAGCTGTGCCTCAAAATTTCTACCTTGATCGGAGTGTAACTGCATCGGCACCCCGAACCGTGGGACAACCTCATTGACGATGACGTCTGCCACTGTGACAACCTTCTGGTTTGGTATGGGAAATACTTCGGGCCATTTAGTGAAATAGTCCATAATCACCAAAATATATCGATTTCCCTTCTTTGTTTCTGGTAGGGGGCCCATTATGTCCACAGCCCACCTTTCCATAGGGGATCCTACTCGATATGTTTGCAGTTTAGAGCGTCTTTTCTTGTTAGGCCCCTTTCTTGCCGCACACTTGTCACATGACTTACAGTACTTAATGACGTCATCCCGATAGTGCAACCAATAGTAACGTTGTCTGATACGTTCTAGTGTCTTGTTTTCACCGCAGTGACCAGCCGTAATGTCGTCGTGCAATTTACTTAGGACATCGGTACGCATCGAAGCAGGGAGAATAAGCTGTAATCGAAAATCATCCCCACTGGTTGTTTCCCATCTCCGGTAAAGAATTCCGTCCTTCAGCGCCAGACTTTCCCATTGTGCCCAATATGCCTTTATTTCCGATCCAAAATGGGCAACTGACGACCAGTCAGGTTTTGCCGAATGTTCTTCGACAAGGAAAAGTACTTTTCCTATTACAGAATCCTCCATCTGTGCTTTCCTTAGATCTTGGCTGTTGGTAGTGTGGTCTTCCTGAGTTGCGTAACACCTCAATGACTCACAGTTTTCCTCTTGCAGGTCCTTCCTGTCGGCCTTGTCGCAATTAATGTAAACAATCGTCACCAGAACACGGTCTACGAGATAACGCGTCAGCATTTGAGTGCATCTTTCCTGCACGATGTTCAGTCGAGAAATCGTATTCCCCAAGCACCTGCATCCATCGAGCAAGTTGTCCTTCCGGTTGACGAAAATTCATCAGCCACTGTAGTGAAGCATGATCGGTTCAAAGGAGAAAATGTCGACCATACAGATAGTGGTGAAAGTGTCGAATCGTGCATATTACAGCCAATAGTTCCTTTCTCGTGACACAGTAGTTTCTCTCTGGCCTCTTCAGAACACGACTGAAGTATGCTATAACACGCTCTTCCCCGTTGACCACCTGGCTTTAGAACGCCACCAATCCCGTTCTGACTAGCGTCCGTGTCAACCACGAACTTATCGTCGCTGATTGGAAACTGGAGAATTGGGCTGCTTGTAAGTGCTGTTTTCATTGTGAGGAATGCATCGTTACATTCCTCGTTCCATTTGAAAGAGGCATCCTACTCAGTCAACTCGTGAAGTGGCTTTGCCACCATGGCAAAGTTTTTGACGAACCGCTGATAGTATGTGCATAGGCCAAGGAAGGTTCGTACTTCTTGTGCATTTTTCGGGATAGGCCAATTCTTCACAGTTTCAACGTTTGCCGAATCTGTTTTCACACCATCACTGCTGATCACGTGACCCAGATATGTTACCTCCTTCTTGAAAAGGTCACATTTCTTCGGGTTGAGTTTCAACCCAGCTGAATGCAGGCGGTCACATACTACACCAAGACGTTCTAGAGTTTCAGAAAATGAGTTTCCGTGAACTACAATGTCGTCAAGATACACCATACAGGAATTCCAGGAGAGCCCACCAAGAACCAGTTCCATTAAGCGCTCGAAGGTCTGCGGTGCGTTGCAAAGGCCGAAAGGCATTGTTTTGAGCTGCCACAATCCTGTACCGATTGAAAATGCCGTCTTCGGTTTGGATTCTTCCTCTAAGTTCACCTGCCAGTATCCAGACTTTAAATCCAAAGTGCAGAACCAGCTTGAACCTGACAGCGCATTTAGTATGTCATCAATACGAGGAAGTGGATATGAATCCTTTTTCGTCACTGCATTCAGTCGCCTGTAATCCACGCAAAACCTTGTACTCCCGTCCTTTTTCTTGACAAGGACTATGGGTGACGACCATTCACCGGACGCAGGCTCAATAATGTCTTGGCTCTTCATCTCCTCAATTGCCATTATGGCTTCCTGTCTTTTGGCTTGTGGAAGTCTATAAGGTCGCTGTCGTATCGGTGTAGCGTCACCTGTGTCGATCCGATGCGTCAGTATGTCGGTCCGTCCTATATCATGAGAACCTTTGGAGAATAGATCCTGTCGTTTGTACAGAAACTTCCGCATTTCTTGTTTCTCTTCCGTAGAAATATCTCCTTTCAAATAGTGGTTCCAAATGCGGTGCCAACTTATTCTGCTCCTCCTCGATACCTTCTATCCCCCCTTTTATCCCCTCCTCATCTGAAGGACTGACGACACATTCGACACTTTCGCATATTCCTATACACATGCCACGAGAAAGCGTGCAAGCATCTGACTCTAAGTTTACAATGCGTACCGCTACGCATGTTGATTCTAAATCAACTAGAGTCCTCCCTAACATTATCCCTGCTGGATAATCTACTTCTTGGTGCGATTCAATGGCGCCCCACCTCATGTCACACTTCGTTGATACGTCGACTGGCACAATGACTTCGCTTCTCCCTGGTTCCTCAATCGTAGAAGATACGACAACCCTTGAGCGTCTTACATTATTTTCACTAGATGCTTCTCGAAGGAGTGGAATTTCGTTCACCCCCATTTTGAGTGTACGAGTGGTCATATCAATCATGCAATTTTGCCCAGAAAGAAAATCAATGCCAATTATTCCTTCGTCAACGATATCGGCCACGATAATACAATGCTCCATCACGTCATTGCCGATGCGAATGCGTACTCGCGCGGTACCCTTAACATCCGCCTTCTCACCAGTCACCGTGACAATTCGTCGTGCATCTGCGGTAAGTTGCATTCGTGCCTTCCTCTCGATTCTCCCCCAGACATCCGGTCTGATTAGGGTCACCCCAGACCCAGTATCGACGAGGAAGCTACACGCCTCTCCTTCAACTTCATCCCTCACGACAAGCCCATCTGGCTCCCCTCCCAGTGACCTGATTAGAACGTGATTTGGAGCATTCTCAAGGTTCCTAGTCGTCCTCTGTTCCACGAGGGCGACTACTGGTCGTTTCCCTGTGCTTCATCAGAAACAACAGTTGATGTGCAGTCTTTTGCAAGATGGCCTCGCTGTTTGCAGATGTCACACGACTTCTCAGGGCAATCTCTGATAAAGTGTCCCGCTTTGCCGCAGTTGTAGCATTGCCCTTTTCCCTTATGTGTGGTCTTCTCTCTGCCACCACTTCCACGTCTGATAGCTTTCTCAATTCTCTCAACTAGCGTGTCCATCAATTTCCCAATGACATTGTCGACCTTTACCTCCCTTGTCCTGACATCCCTCTGTCTTTCTCTGCTAGCTAGGGAGAACGACTCCAGTTCGAGAGCGAGCTGCAAAGCCTCGTGAAGCGTAGCGCATCGATTTTGACGAAGACGCAAACGCATATCCTCTTCGCTGATGGCGTCAATAAACTGATCGAGAGCTAGCGACTCGTGAATTGCGGTGCCTGCGTCCGGATATGCCTGCATAACGAGACGCTCTAAGTCTCCTGCTAACTCAGGCAAGCTCTCGTCAGGGCGGCGTCGACGATTTCTAAACTGTACGCGACTCAGTTCCGACTGGTGGACGCAGCCAAATCGCATTCCAAGGGCTTGCACTAGTACCCGAAATTCACCTCTCTGCTGTGCTGGAATAGTAGCTAGAACCGAAGCCGCCTTACCTGTCAGGCTTGCTGCCAGATAAACAGCCATCTGATCTTCATCCCACCTGTTTGATTGTGCTAACAAAGGAAATTGAGAGAAGTAAGCTTCCCACGGCACTGTTCCATTGTACGATGGAGATAGAATCACTTTGCCGCGTTTCTGATTCAAAGTAGACTGCTCTAGTAGTTGTGACGGAGATGGTTCCCTGACTTGATCAACTTTAATTTCTTCACGCTTGGTTTCAACAACTGTCATGCGCTCTTCAAGTTCTTTTTGATTAGCTGTAACCGAGTCTAATTTCGCATTTATCGAAGATGTAGTCTGCTGCAAGCTAACAGTTAAACCATTCAATGCTGTTAAAAGGGCAGTCACAGACTGAACGCTTGATGACTGACTTGTTTTCGTTTTAGTCTTTCGCTTACAGCGTTATTACTGGTGTACGTCTCATCATACTCGGTACATCAGTCACTGATCATAAACAATAAAATGAACGACACGCATACACAACGTTGAATAAAACACAACAATTTACCGTCAGCTGGCAACTTACGCAATATTCATCTCATCAACTAGTTATCCTATAATTCACTCAATTCAAACACCTCTCACAATCTGCACATAGTCAGGTTATAATTCAGTTTCATCCCACTCCTGACACCAATGTTACAACGGGTTACAAATATACTGAATTAATAACAGCGGGTTGAATTGACTTACGTGTGAGCTTATCCACTGCAGGTCTTCAACTGCCAGCGCCGAAGGTGAATCTTTTCCGCGCACATCCATGGCCATGAATGCCGCGCTATGCGCTGCCTGGCAACGCAGTATGATGCGCGTTGCCAGGATATCCACTACAATATATAAAACTTATATTTAACACAGAGAATGATACGTGGCTGCCAAAAAAAAGAAGAAAAAAAAGAAATCAACCTGCCCTCTAACCCACCCCATCCCACCGCCCCACTCCCATGCAGTAGGGTCCCTGCTTACATCTCAATCTCTGTACTTCAGTAACATCATATTAATAATAATAATGATAATGATAATAATAATAATATATATATATATATATATATATATATATATATATACATATATATGATATGGGTGAAAACGTTGAACGATGTACAATTGGCCATTTTCGGGCTTTGCAATGTTCAAACCCTTGTAAAATTGCCACCTGTGGGTGTTTTTCATAGTTTTAGGTATCATTTGGTAGGGGAGGGTTGTGCCTTTCAGAAAATATATACTTTGTATTGTTGTTACTGCATTTCCTAAAAAAATAATGCCTTAAAGCTGAAAAAATAGACAAAAATGCATATTTTATGAAAAAATCCCAGAATCAGACGTCGCAATTTTTGTTCTAATCCAATTCTACAGCTCTATCTTTCCTTGTGAGTAAGACTATTTAATCAAGTACTTCTGCCATGAACGTGTTTATAATAATGGTTATTCATCTTTAACAGGAGCTTTTGAATTCACTCATGTCTGAAAAAGAACGTCTCTGAATGAATTATCTTTTCCTTGACGTAAAAACTTCAGGATGAATATGAAAACATGTAAGGCCATATTTATTTAGCGTCTTATCCATACTACCATTCCATCAAAATTTGTGAGTGAGATGTATAAAATAATCGCGTGGTGGCTCATCAAAGAAATTTATACTGCATAACCATCAGAGATGTTCGATTGGTTCATGGTGTCATTAACGAAAGTTGATTATGCTTGAGATAAAAACTGGTGATCAGTACGTCAGTGTGAGCCAGGCGACTATGATGATTGGCAACTTCAGCAGCATACTGTCAACAAAAATGAGTTCTGGTTGAAAATCCAAATTGGCGAATGTCTCTGATTAAAACGAATGTCTCTGATTGAAAATCTCTGAAGGGATATTCCCTCATCTTACACTTACACACTGCATGATACTTTATTTGCGTGCTTATATTTTGCACTGACGGGCCATCTTGCAATCGAGTCGGCACAATTCAACAATGGAAATGTTCACAAATCCTGAAAATGTGAGTAATAACAAAAACCATCCTGGCGTTTGTGCCGATTTATAAGAGTTATTATTCTGTAGATTTGCCAATTAGTATCATCTGTAAAATAATGTATTTTAATTTTTGGATTAGAAATAAATTAAAGAAGGTTAGACAGTAATTATGCAAGATTCTACATGAAGATCAAAGACCGCACGACCCTGAGCAAAATGAAAAACGTCTCTGATAATTACTGTTTCATGAAATAAAGACATCCACTCTACAAATTATGAGAACATTAAAGTAAAATTAGCTCTGGATGGGTGGGGTTAGTATTACAGGAACAAGTAGAACAAAGTTTACAC
The DNA here is from genome assembly GCF_040938485.1 of Diadema antillarum. Lineage (NCBI taxonomy): Eukaryota > Metazoa > Echinodermata > Echinoidea > Diadematoida > Diadematidae > Diadema > Diadema antillarum. Next base: position 326,368 of record NW_027272460.1, read on the forward strand.
GGGCGTGTTATAATATTAAGAAAAATGAAGCTTCCTGAAAGAAGAGTTTCAAATTTAAGTATTTCTGTTGATTGAGCAATTGTAAAAACATTGCCTGGACAGAAACTGTGTTTTATGACTAGTAATAGGTCAGTAGTCTATAATTATAATGTAGTAGTCTTTTTAAATTACGTATTTTTTTTTTGTGAGAGAAGCAGAAATGTAAGGAAAACAGGTTTAGGTTAGGGACGTTCTCTGAACAAACAGGATCTGTTCTCAAACCAATATTAATGACCCATCATGACGAATTGCTGCCTACATTTGTAGCACATAGGTTCCTCAATCCAAATATAATGCTAATAATTATCTTGTAAAAATCAAACCCATTAAGTACTGATAAGCAAAGATGATTACGTCAGAGACGTTATACAGGACGTTTTACATATTTTCAACTACTAATATTAGGAGTTGATCTTTCATTATTCCACAGTAGATGGCCCTCGTATACATACATTATTCTAGGTAATTTGTGCAATCTAAAAACAATGTTGATTTTATAATTTTGATCAGAGACATTCATTTTGTGCGTACATTGCTCTTCCAGTTCATGGCAAGTTAACTTTAATATCATTTTCATTCTATCATTTTTTTCTTACAGCAAGATGGGAAGACCGAATGGATTGTAAATACTCCGAATATTAGAATTTCTTCCTGTTAAGGATCTTTAGTCTCAGTCATGTTCACGGATCCTATAAAGTTCAAGACCACGGCCGTGGTCCTGGTAAGACTGGACGGACATCTTGGAGGTGCCATCTGTTTACAAAATAATGACTTTCCCAACCCCGGTTTCAGGTATCGCAAGCGACACAGTCAGTACTATGCACTGATTGAGGATATTGCATACCATATGGAAGAAAAATTCACTTCAATGTTATAATGCGGACTCTGTTTTTAATGCACGTCACTACGTTTGTTTTTGATCCTGTGAAATTTGAGGATTACACGCTAAGAAGTAAAAGTTCAAATTTGCACCCAATTCGAAACAATGGCAGCACACCTGCAGGGCACACTTGAACCCTGAATTATGCTTAATTGCAACCTTTTTAACTGCGTTTTTGAATTTTTGCCAATATCTGCAAATAAGGCTCTTGTACACTGGATAAGAATATGCAAATGAGTGCGCTAACCATGTCACAACCTCTCTACTTTCCATTGATCGTGTACAAAAAATAATGAAAATTTAATGTCTCTGGCATTGAAATCTGAAACATAATGCTATTCCTGGTTGATTACCTTCGGAATAGTGATGAGTTAGATATACCCGGATTTAATCCTGGGGCATAATTATGTTTGAATGAAAAACTGGAAATTTCAAAATGTTATGTTAAAATGTTATGGCAAGTTGTGAGGGGATGACATGCTCATTTTGCCATTTACAGATTCATAATGACCATTTAAAAACTTTTTACTGAAAAACTAGCGAAACTTCAAAATGTCATAACCTTCTCATTTTTGTGAACCCCGTATGATTTACTTTCTTATCAGCGAATAACTTTATACATTTGGGCTGAATTTATCCTTTAATGAATCTTTTTCCTTTGGAAGTAAGGTGATATATTCTAGTGATATTTTTGAGGTTTGTAAGCCAAATACATGAGAAAAGGAAAAATACAAACGTCTGTGATGAAACAAGAAAACGTCTAATCAGAAAACACTATGCATCGCCTTTGAGGTGAAGAAAGAGGGATTAATAATCCCCTAACGATGTAGCAGATAAAATGTGATATTGCTATGTTATCATTGTCAACCTCTTGAAAGAGGTTTTCAGTTCACTTTTGGTCAACAAACAGTTGCTATACCACATTGTTGATATTCTGTTGAGTTTGGTGTTGTGGCAATTGAATTACATTGTTTACAATTTATATATGCCATAGTATACAAAAAAAAAAGCGCATCGAAATGTGATGCTTCTAGGATAAGCAAAGGTTAATTACAGCTTTCTGAGACGACGTCATAACAGTGGCACAGGCACGGTCCCTAATGAAAATCCAAACTGGCCCGACATACTCATACAAATACAATCATATTTTAGACTAAGGGGTCAAATTGAATTAGTATCAATAAATTCATGTTTACCTTTGTTATAGATTTGGACTACAATTGAAAGCACACATATACACAATTGATAGCATGTGGGCACACCTACATATAAACCTGAAGGTAAAATGCAAAGTAGTGGTCATCATAAACAAAAACAATTCTTGACATTTAGGCCTAGGTAAATGATTTCTCAATGAATGTGGAATGTCGAGTTACGAGCATCTTTAAAATAGGGAGTTTGATGTTTCATTTTAGAGATAACTTACAGCCGAAACGTCCCTGATGGAAAAGCAAATGTCTCTGATATAAATTAGTAATTAGGTTAAGCAGATGCAATTGCAAGTTTTTCATGTAATTTTGTTGTCTGTCATTCAAAAGTGTTGTAAGATCTGAATAATATATCAAGAACAGGCTTGTTGTTGATTTTTGGTGCAGAAATCGAAATTCCTCTTACCATTTGGAGATTTGTAGTTGCAATCAGTTAGTATGAAAAATAATTCAAGTTGAAATTACCATTCTGAATTGTTGAAAAAAGATTAACATGTGTTTGATAAAGGAATAATGTTGTTTGCTCACAAAACTCTTAATTATGGATCAAAGGACATAATTTGTATTCCCTATGTCTGAGGAACGTCTATGAGTGAAACCAGAACGTCTCTGATCAAAACATGGCTTGCTTCCAGCATCTGTATAGGGCTTTTACGGTGATTTGATCACACGAAATGCACTTAATTCATTATTAGTATCTACTGAACATTAACATTTAAACAGATGAGACCCCTACTACATGTTTTGTTCAAATAAGATGAAAGTGAAGATAAGAATATGAAAATCTCTGCTTAAATGACAAAAACTCCACTTTTTCTTTGACTTCCATATGTAATAGCTTTTGTAAACTTCACAGGAGGTAAACAATATTTTAGGAACAAATTAACGCAGTCTTCGAAAGTATGAACAAGATTAAACTATCTTCATTTGAATGTTTTTTCACCCTTCATTTGAATTTTCACTAAAACGATGTTTATTTCAGTCAGAGACGTTCGCCATTAGTCACAGTTCTATTAAACCTTGAATAAAAACAACACCCTTGGAGATATCCCAGTATAATTGGGTTTGCAAGAAAGCTGACAATAATGACATTTCATTGAGATATATCTATATCAATGAGTCACATGTTTTAATTTTGACCCCTGATTTGCCCAATTGTACATCGTTCAACGTTCTCACCCATATATATATATATATATATATACACACATATATATATATATATATATATATATATAGAGAGAGAGAGAGAGAGAGAGAGAGAGATCAGTCAAATTCCACATTATGTATCAATATCCTGTTATAATACACATCATCTGAGAACATTGACATTAGCCGTAAGAGAGAGTAATAGAAAAGGGGGGGGGGGGACAAGAAAGAATAGTAGGCATTAACAGCGCGGCCGTAATCTGGCAGAACTGCGTATCTCCTTTAACACATTACGCCAGAAATCGGGTTTAAAGATTCAATGTTACACCTTTCTAAACTGAGATACGATGAGTTGCATTTTTCCTCTTTTCTCGGTCATAATTGGTCTAAAGAATTTATTTCCAGCAAAAAAATGACAATTTGACCTTTTTAAGTAGTAAAAATTACCAATTTAAAAAACTTACGCAGTTCTGCCAGATTAATCGTCGCCAAATTTTTGCGATCGTAATCTGGCAGAACTGCGTATCTCTGGTCACGTGCCCGGGTTGATCAGCCAGAACTGCGTAAGTTTTTGGCCATGCGGGGGGTTTTTCAGGCAGAACTGCGTATCTCTAGGAGATACGCAGTTCTGCCTGATAAGCACGTGTTTCATCAGGCAGAACTACGTACATTGTATCTCTTTTCGTCGTCAACCACGTGCTTATCAGCCAGAACTGCGTATCTCCTAGAGATACGCAGTTCTGGCTGATAAACACGTGGTTTATCAACCAGAACTACGTATCTCGGTCTATTTTCTGCGGGTTGTCTATCGTATTTTACCATCCACCCTCTTACTATTCAGCGGATGCAGTGTCAAAACAATGAATATTTTAGATCGAGTACAATGTTTTTGAAATATTTGTATTGTATAAAGTCATCATTATTGATTCACATTTAATTTCATTTTATCCATTCATTTGTATGTGGAAAATAACTTGCTTTCCCCAAATGTTGTCAGTCTGTTTCATGTTTCAGTATTATTTAGCGGCACAAGAAGTACTGCTACATCAAAAGCCTGGCTGCTGCTTGGGTTATTGTCGATCTCATGAAGCATTGCATTTGGATTAAGAATAATATTAGACTAGGTTCTAGATGTTAAGCTATATTGTTCATCAAGACTACAGGTACTACACTGTAGACCGTCTAGACCGTAGTCTATTCAGGCCTAACGATACACTAGACATCCAGAGACTAGTAGAGCGGTACGTAGGAATCTGCACACGATAGGCCTACTGATCTCATCATTATCCTAGTATTCCTACTCTATGCCCAAAGTAAGAGTAAGCCTAGACCCTTTTGGCTGAAGGCCTAAACTCTATTTAAACTAAAGAATACTAGGAGCTAGGCCTGACTAAAAGTTTATTTACAGCTTTATTAGAAAATAAAAAAATAGACCCTAGTTCTCGTTTGTGTCGACTCCTACTTTAGGCCTTATTGTCACTACAGTACTAACGTTTCAGGGTAGTAGCGTTCTAACCGTTACTATCTACGCAGGCCTATTAAAAACGAACGAGAACTCTCGAACTCTGTCTACTCGATTGTCTAGGTCTATGTAACATCCAGACGTCTATTTTGAGGCGTCATTATAACAGACTAGTAGATCAATGAAAATTAGTTTCTAGATTTTCTAGTCTAGACTCTAGATCTAAACTCTATATCCAGGTAGGGGCTAAATCTCCAGCTAGACTGTTTATTGGGGATCTAGGCCTAGAAGGTACTAATGTTATAGTAGATCTAAGAACAACGTAAAGCCTAACCGGCCTATCTATAATGACTAACGGTAAGTCTATGGTAGCCTATAATGTCTAGTAGTAGTAATGTATAGTCTAGAACACAAATCTAAATCTAAGTTTCAGATCTATTTCTAGGGCTAAATGTTTATAATTTAGCGTTTAACCTGTAGATTCTAGATTCTTCATATTACAGACTTCGAGAATGTCTGGCCGAATCAAATATAGACAAATAGAAAACTGAGTAAAGACAGAATAACCGGCGATTCAGCCTAAGTTAAGTAACGGTAGGCCCCAGTAGTCTAGTAGGCCCCTACTGCACAACTCTACTGAGAGTACCGGTACGGTACCTGCATTAAAAAGTAAACTGTAAAAGTGTTAGTATTGGTCAATTTCTGACGTCTGTAGGATTGGATCGAAAATGCCATCGTTATGGACGGTATCCCAGATATTCATTAAACTTCTCGAGATCAATCCCATAGATCCAAGCCCACTAACCGCTTATTACAATGAAAAACAAAATAAGAAGCTATGGTCAATGGATTACAGATATTGTTGTTCGCGTGACCTACGCTACCGCACAGTACATTGATTTCACGTACATTAACAATGGACAAGTGCTGCAGCAGTATTAAGTAGGCCTAGGCCTCAAGTTGACTGGAGCGTGATGTCAGACAAGATGCAAACTATAACGTTTGTTAGATCTAGAAATGCTCTAGGCTTAAAAGACACTAGATTGTAGCAAAACTTATTAGTAAGGCATACCGCATATTGACCTGTTTTGAAGCCTGCCAGTCTATGAAGGGAAAGAAAGTGGCAATTTCCCCCAAGAGTAACGAGGATTATTGCTTTAGCGTGACTGTCGTCGTGTACAATACACGTAGCCGTACGACGTGTCTAGCTAGCTAGCTAGCTAGCTAGGCACTGCTAGCCTGAACGCGCAGCGCGTTCGTCACTACCAAGGTCGCGCACGCGCGTGTTAAGATATACCATGTCCGTGCGGGATGCAGGAACAACTTGGTCCAAGCGTTGTCGTAAGTCGACTTACGCAGTTCTGCCTGATAAACATCGGAAAATTCATTTCGAATCTCGACTTACGCAGTTCTGCCAGATTAATCGCCCTCTCTCCTTAGGAATTTTGCCAAAATCACTTTCTAAAAATAACTTTCTGTACCGATTCACAACTTATTTTTTGGCCCACTTGAAAGAGCATGAGAAAAAACACACAAAACACTCAAAACCTGAAAATCGACCAAAATCGACTTAGGGAGTTCTGCCAGATTACGGCCGAGCAAGCTCCAAAAACAAATGCAGAAGTTTGAACTCTATAAAACTACTAGACCCAAGTCGCACACTAAAAACAAATAAATAAACACACTTACACATTTATTCAATCATATCACTTAATCAACATATCCCCACCTCATTAAATGTAAAGCTAATTTTCATCTCCTAATTGCCATTTTGTCCCTCTTCAACATTTTCCCTTATTCTCTTCTGAATTATGTTGAATGATGGTAAAACAAAACCTGTACTTCTTGTTTTAAAATGATATATTTCGTCACAATAATCAAAGAATTAACAAACTTTAATATCACTGAGCTACCTCTCAGTCCAACGAAAATGTCTGCCCAATGCATTTCCTGTATTTCAATAAGATCATAATAAAAGTATGTTATCACTAAGCTCCATATATCTTTTACTATCCGACATTGCAAATATAAGTGTTCATAAGTTTCTATTTCTTGATTACAAAAAGTACACAAACTAATTTTTAATACAACGAAATTTTAAAAGTTGCTCTTTGGTGTCAACCACTCCATGTGATAATCTAAATTAAAATTTTCTGTGTTTAGAGAAGCGCTGTGGATCTTTGTCTAACGAATATTTCTTTAATTTTGTTCCCCGCATAATCAAAGTTATAATGACCATGTTAATTTCTAAATCGTACAATTTCTGTACATTATTAATAAAGAAATCATACATTTTCTGTGAATTTACATCTCTTAAGGGTTTTTTTTCCCTAAAATTCTCAATTCTAAATCAAACGTCACCGCATCTATACGCTGAAATTTAACAATCATCCTTTCATTCTTAAAATCATTTGGTAATATATGTGACCGTGCACCTCAAAACGAACATAAAGTCGCACACACTGATTTGCGTGAGGACTGAAAATAAGTGAAATGGGTCAACCTAGCCGAACTTGACTTTTTCATATTTTCTGAAAGAGCGGGTTTTCTTTTACATTATGCTAAAATTTGGTATCATAAAACGGGCAGGATAGTGTGTGTTTTTTTAGCAGTTTATCTCGAACATTTTGGTAGAATAGTGTGGTTAGGTGTGTCTTTAGAATCCCTTTTTCATTTCTGAAAAACCTTGTCCACACTCTTCACTTTCAACTCTAATAACTTTTGAAAAGATACTGCTACTGCTTTGAAAGTTGGCATTAACTATGGACAGAATGTGTTAATGAGGCGTGCTAAATTTCAGTTTAATCTGATAATCCCTTCATTGTTGTTACTCTGGTGGTTTACTTCCTGTTTTTTGTCCCATTCATCGCACAGCCAGCACGGTTTGGTAAAGATTAAGCGCTTGAATAGACACTGTACTTCAGAGCCTCTTTTCTCAGTTCACACTTTTCCTGAATTTGTGCTTTCTTTCCAATATTTAGATAGGTTAGGAGAGTCCATTTGATTTGAGTTATAAATCATTTTAAAGCTTAAAGTCTGCTCTTTCAGAATATGGTCTTAACTAAAAATTCATGGCTGGCGACTTGTTGTTTGTTTTGAGGTGCAGGGTCACATATCATAAATATTAATGATTGTTAACAAATCGGTGCTGTTCATATCTAGATTCAAAAAAATATTGAACGGGCTTAAGATGACCGTTCTCCAATATCTTGTGTATTCTATATATCTCCTTTTGCAAACGCACACACACAAACACACACACACACACACACACACACACACACACACACAAAGAAAGAATATGCATCACAAATACGCACGCACAAACGCATTGCATAAATATCAGTAAGGTATAATAACACATCCTCCTGATGCAGATAATAACGAGTTGACACGTATCTCAAGCAGCCCTGTAAGATGTCAAACTTATTTTTATACATCAAAAGAGACTACCTGTTTTCATCAATATCTGAAATATTACTGTTTTGTGGGAAACAACAAGAAACAACGTTTAAGAGATTATAGGATAGTCACATGAATAATGCAGCTTAATATCGCAACCATTCAGGGCCAACCACAGAAATTCTAAAAACGTTGAGTCTTTTTCAATGTCCTCCTCGTTATTTGTAGGGGTATAATTGTCAAACATCCAGACAACTTCTTTCCACCAGCCTGTGGCTCTGATGATCTCCTGACGAACAGCCGCTGCTTCATCATATTCACTCTTGTACGTTATCACAAGAATCGATGGTGTTTCTAGAAAAATATACAAATAAACAAACAATAATTTCAGGTTGGTAGGCTACATTTACCTAAAATCATACGACTTAAAAGTGAAGACGACCTAGTGTTTAACATGTTCACTAAAAATCTAGGATACCATGCAACAATTGTTTTAAGTTTTGCAACAACAGTACGTTCATTGGCGCATTCTGTTCTACATAATATCTTTGTGTCTCTAGATTAACATAATGGAGTTAAAAATGATTTGAGTGGTGAAGAGGTTTTATGAGATACTGTTCATATTTAGTGTGTGTGTGGACTACTTTGGGAAACATTGTGACGGTGTGTCTAAAAAAAAAAAACCCAATAATAACATCAATCCAACACATCACAAACAATTTCAAAATGATAGCATTTAATCCTTGGAATCATAAGACTGAAACTGAAGATGAATGCGTGGTAAACAACATGGTGTTCACTTTAAAACATTAGATATCTCACAATTGTTTTAATAATTTTATTAACAAGAATTGGCATGGTTTTTCTACATGTTGCGTCTCTCTACTAGTATGATGGAGTTGCAGTCCTCTCAGTGATGGAGACATATGCGACACTGTTTACATAATGTAAGTTTATTTGGAGAAACGTGCATCAAATACCACACTTCGAGTGAAGCAAAATAGTTCTGAAACAGAAATGAAGAAGATCAGGGAAAAACAAGGGTCTTTAAAATCATGTAACGAAAAACTAATAAATGCGGCTATATATCATTCTGTGAATATGATAATAATGGTAATTATTATGATAATGATGATAATGATAATGATATATAGTAACAACAATAAAAATGTCCTATTTATTCAGGATAGCCTCTCCAGTGTTGACACTGCTCTACCAAAAGGCCCTGCAATAATTTTTACCCTAGCGTTGCCAGGTACTCGTTTATACACCTGAGTAGAGCGAGACAGTCATGGTAGGTAAAAACATATTCGTAAGCATTGGGGGGGGGGGGGGGAGGGGGACGAAATCGGGTCCTCCGATTGGGAGTCTAGAGTCTCATCCAATGTGCCACTATGGCACAGTGACCCCACTGATTAGATGTCGAAAGTTGAATACGCATTGTTTGCTCATTTGGGCGCTCGAATATACTCTTTGTTTTATTTCATAAAGTGCATTCTGTGTTCATTACATAGAATCAACCTCCCACCCCCACCCTCAACTGAACAACGAGAATCTAATTATCTCACATACACCCATTATGCCTTGAAGGCCATTTTAGACTCTTAAAACTACGGTAACAAAGAGATTACGTCCGATTTTAAAGTCGCTTTTTATTTGAAAACAGAACGTGTTAGGAAAAAAAATACCCATCAAAGTCAATGACAATTGTGACCCGCTACAAAAAAAAAAAATGATCCTAAAGTCGGGTGAGGCCGATTATTTGAAAATTGTATGACACAATTCCCTAATCTTTCTGCTTTAAATTGATATATAACACATCTTATAAAAATAATCGGCTGTGGAGATATCGATGTTTAAAAGAGAGCATGTCGAGACGTCTGGGAAATCACTGTTTCGAGAAAAGCGCCCTAAAAGATCTCCTTGCGACGCAATCACGATCAAGGGACACGCAAGTCAGTATTCACCTCCGGACAATAGAAGGTAAGCCCTAGCAACCCCCGAAATGCTCATTCAAACAAAGCGTCGGCGGTCTCCTCACCGACCAATCAGTGACCAGGATGCCAGGAGAAGCGGCTGGGCATGGCGCACCCTGCCAGCACGCACCAGTCGACTAGGCAGCGTGCGAGCTTCACGCTTCGGTTAGCGGCAAGCAGCAAACTGACCAATGAGATCACTCTGGTCGTTGTTAGGGGCGGAGCCTATCTGTGGCGCTCAATCCAAATGTTCGAACCAGTTTCTGCTTCGATGAAACGCCAAAAAACATGGCCCAGAAAAACGCTATTTTTTTAGTCTTTACTTTCATCATTTTGCTTCAAAATTTCGACAGACGATAGAAGACATGTCAGACTCTAATAATATGTCAAATTCAGAAAATCGTAAGTTTTGACCCATTTTGATGCTCTGACTTCAAACTCGATTTTCACGGCTTTGACCGTGCGCGACTTTAGGACCATTTTGTTGTAGCGGGTCACAATTGTTTATCTGCGTATCACAAGAATAGCCTATGCTGAATCAAATGCTTAGGCTGGAAGGATTTTGTTTTCGGAATGTGGGATTTTTTTTTTGTAATCTCTATGGAACTCAATTTATGACAGAGGTCACTTTAACTTGTCGCAATTTTTTATCATTTTCCTCTATTGCTCCAAAATGAAACTTCGGTATATGACTTAAAGTATATCCATACTGTGTTCCAAATATCTTTTCTGTATCATTTGGTGCACGGATATGTCCAGAAAAAATCGAGATCACTGTCACTTGTGATCCAGGTAAAATCCATAGCTTAAGCAGTACGCAGTCCGATATATCGGTTTTCGTGCTGCGTGAAACAGTTGAAGCACATTGCAGGGTTCCTCCCTTGCCCACTCACCACCCTGTGGACCGAAAAACCGAGACCTGTCTCATTGCGCCGAACATGACACCGCTGATTGGATAAGCGTGCACTGACCAGTAGAGAACGCATGCGCAGGATGATCTCGTTGTGCATGTCTAGTATTTTTCTCTTAAATTCGGTTGTTATTTTGCTCTTATTTTAACCGAACTACTAATTGCTCCAACACGAAATGTCGCAGGTAGTGAGTCTGGTGTATACAGACTAGCAATATGTTAATTAAATGCATATTCATGCAGGCGCAGACTTATGTCCAGAAAAAAAAAACAACAACATCGTAATCCTTTTCCACGGTCGACTCAAACAGAAAATCACACATATGCTGCCGTAGAGACCGTCTCAACACATCTGGCGGAGGGATTGCCGTCTTGAAGGACTTGCCATCCACCATGACCGGGAGCAAGACCCTGCAGACTTTGAACTCATGTGGTTCACAGTGTCCTTGAAAACACAGGAAGTCCTGTGTGCAGCCGTGTATAGACCGCCAAAAGCCAACAGCGACATTATCTTGACTCTGTCACTTTCTCCAAAGTAACAGAATGTCATGCCCAGTATGTGATCCTCCTCGGAGACTTTAATGTGCATCACACAGAATGGCTAGGCAGCCACACTACAGATACTGCTGGTAGACGTGCACAAGAAATGTCCAACTTTCTTGGACTACAACAAGCTGTACATGAGCCCACTAGAGAAGACCAAATCCTGGATCTTGTGCTGACTGATATGGCTGTCACTACAGAAACGCTAGCCACACTTGGTACATGAGATCACAACCCAGTTTTTGTCAAGTTTAAGGTACCAGTCTTCAGAGACAAGCCTTACAAAAGGAAGGTATGGCGATACGATAAAGCTGACTACTGGGGAATGCGAGGTTTCTTCTCCTCTACAAACTGGAACCAAGCCCTCAGTACTGACCCAGAGACTGCGTGCAGCAATATTACCAACATCATTCACACAGCGATGGATATTTACATCCCTAGCAAGCAAGTTGTGAGAAAGACAGGAGACAAACTATGGTTTGACGATCACTGCCGGAGAGCTAGCCGCTAACAGAAAAAGGCGGCTCTACAAGCAAATGTTAAAAAACAACACAGAAGAAACCAGACAGAAATTCAAAGAAGCAAGAGCTGTATACAATAAGGCAGAAAAAAAAAAAACTTGCTAAGAGACAACACGATGAGAATCTGAAAAAATCTAACAAATGGGAGTCTGAGTAGCAGGGAACGGTGGAATAAGGTGAATTCCCTGTTTGAAAAGAACACCAATGTAGATATACCAGTCCTGAAGGAACAAGACCAGGTTTACACTACTGCAAAGGAGAAGGCAGAGCTTCTCAGTCAAACCTTTGCCAAGAAGTGCCATCTTGATAATGCCAGAGACTCTGCACTGAAGGTTCAGGGTGATACTCAACATGTGCTAGACAACATCACCTTTAGGGCCAAAGACGTCAAAAGAACCCTTAGGAAACTCAAACCAGACAAAGCAACTGGCCCTGATGAAGTTCCAACGCGAATTCTCAAAGAGTGTAGTGCAGAACTAGCAAGACCACATAGCCGCGTCTTCCAGCTATGTTTCTCAAATGCAATGTTTCCCCACCAATGAAAAGATGGCGCATGTCATCCCGATCCACAAAAGGGACTGAAAGTCTGACCCTGCAATGTACCGCCCAATCTCTCTTCTGAGTAATATAAGCAAGGTTATGGAGTCGATTGTTCAATCCCAACTTCAGACCTACTTATTCAAGCATCATCTTATCTCAGACAGACAATTTGGCTTTAGACCTCACCACAGTACTGCAGATCTGCTAACCCTCCTCTCTCAACAATGGTCTAACACACTAAACAGAGGGAATGAAGTTCGACTGATTGCGCTGGACATTAAGGGAGCTTTTGACAAGGTCTGGTACAACGGCCTCTGTTCCAAGCTGGAAGGGAAGGGTATCAGAGGAAAACTGCTCAGCTGGATTGAAAGCTACCTGTCAGATAGATCAATAAAGGTTGTCTTGTCAGGCCAGTCATCCACAACTAACATCCATCAATGCTTCAGTACCACAGGGATCAGTTCTAGGTCCCCTGCTGTTCTCAGTCTTCATTGACGACCTGGGTGATCTCTGTGAGAATGCCCTATATCTGTATGCTGATGAATCCACCCTGTTGTGTGAAATTAGATCATCAGGAGAAGCGGAGCCAGTTAATGCAAACCTAAACAGAGACCTGGAAAACATGAATCAATGGGCTGATAAATGGAGGGTGTCTTTTGAGCCAGCCAAGTGCAAGGCCTTAACAATATCAAGAAAGAGACAACCATCGAGGCTAGACTTGCACTTTGGAAACACAAAAATCACCGAGGTAGACGAACTGTAGATATTGGGCATCACGGTTGACAAGAAGCTCACCTGGAATAAGCACATGAGGAACATGTCGTCTAGAGCTGGACAGAGACTTGGTGCTCTTAGGAGGGTAGCATCTAAACTCAATGCCCCTGGGAGAGCCACTGTGTACAAGGCCCAGATAAGAAGTATCATGGAATACGCCTCTCAGTGCTGGCTGAATACATCTCCTATAGTACTTCAACTACTTCGCTTCACCATAGACGTCAAGTTGCAGCTGCAGTTGCCCTGAACAAAATGCAGACAGGCCTCTGCCCTCAAGACATGAAAAAGCTGGTTCCCAACCTTATACAACGAGAAGAACAACTCGCTCCAGTGTGTCAACTCCGAGACATGCTCTTGTGGAACCCAAGTCCAGAACACACTCAACTGGCAGGAGTTTTGTACACACTGCAGTCATAGTCTGGAACAGCTTTACCGGAATACATTGTAGGCATGATTAGTGACAGAGGGTCTCAATCATTTAAGAGTCGCGTCCACAACCACCTTCTGCAGACTGTATAGTATATTATTTGTTAGGCCCCACTTTTCTCTTTTTGTCATTATTCTTGCTGCTGTGAACCCTTGATTAGGCCATGAGGTTGTTATTATGTGACCCTGCACCTCAAAACAAACAAAAAGTCGCCAGACATGAATTTTTAGTTAAGACCATATTCTAAAAGAGCAGACTTTAAGCTTTAAAATGATGTATAACTCAAATTAAATGGACTCTCCTAACCTATCTAAATATTCGAAAGAAAGCACAAACTCAGGAAAAGTGTGAACTGAGAAAAGAGGCTCTGAAGTAAAGTGTCTATTCAAACGCTTAATCTTTACAAAACCGTGCTGGCTGTGCGATGAATGGGAAAAAAAACCAGGAAGTAAACCACCAGAGTAACAACAATGAAGGGAGTATTAGATTAAATTGAAATTAAGCATGCCTCATTAACACATTCTGTCCATAATTAATGCCAATTTTCAAAGCAGTAGCACTATTCTTTCAAAAGTTATTAGAGTTGAAAATGAAGAGTGTGGACAAGGTTTTTCAGAAATGAAAAAGGGATTCTAAAGACACACCTAATCACATTATTCTACCAAAAATGTTCGAGATAAACTGCTAAAAAACACACTTTCCTGCCCGTTTTATGATACCAAATTTTAGCACAATGTAAAAGAAGACCCGTTCTTTCAGAAAATATGAAAAAGTCAAGTTCGGCTAGGTTGACCCATTTCACTTATTTTCAGTCCTTACGCAAAATCAGTGTGTGCGACTTTATGTTCGTTTTGAGGTGCACGGTCACATACATAGTGCACAGCATTATATGCATGATCTTGATACTTAGTGTCACGCCTTGTGGACTATTGTTCACAATAGCATGTTATATACAAAAAAATAGATATATATCTCGAAAGATACATCAGCGATTTCGCCCAAAAATCATATGAAGAATGATATATCCATATAAAATCTTTGTGTGCAGTTTCAAGGGATTTGGTGGTAAAATAAGGGAGATACGATGAGATGAACTTTCAAGATTCCTTTTCTTTTTCCATCCCTCCGCACAGAGCTCGATGACCGTTACGAATTCAAAAGCTTTGGCCTCTTATCAGTAGCTGAATTGCACCGTCGGTATCGCCGCAGCTGAATCGAGGCATAAAAATGCATGGCTGATGACGTGTTTGCAGGAGACTTTGTGCTTACCGATTTGATTGATCATGTTGAAGAACTGGGTGATGAATCCTATTGCCTCTTCTGCCGTGTCTGGGCTGAAAGTATAGATATAGGTACTTTTCTATTCATTTCGGTGCAATCTAATAAAATTCATTTTTCGACAATAATGGAATTAGGATGTAGTGAAATGAAGTGTGTACAAAGGCCATACGACATTAAATCTTGCAGGAACGATTCATTGAAATAGATACTGAAAAAAAGGGAGGAGTGGTAGATATTATGTGCGTAACATCGATATCTAAAGAATTTGATTTTCATTCGCTTATTTAGTGTTTTTAGTATCCTAGTAGATATGCATTGCATGTTAAGTTGTCTGTTGTAATAACAAGTCTAAGTTAAAAGAGACCTCCGGATGATTTTCATATTTTTACATTTGAACCACTATAAATTAGTTATACTGAGGACAGAGTTTCAGTATTTATGATAATTTGGATGAAAAATAAGAATATTTTCGAAATTTATAAATAATTGCAATGAACAAGGATGATGACATGGCAGGTTCCATTAGAATGCATGACGTTGGGGCTCTTGGAAGCAGAACAAAAGAAGAAGGCATGCGTAGATTATACACAGGTGAACTCGCAAGCAAGCGGTATTGTAATGGAATTACACTGCGACATTTCTGGAATATGTGAACCTCCTATGTCATCATCCTTGTTCAGTGTAATTCGTTTAAGGTTTTTCAAAGTATTGTTTCTCTGCTCAAGAACCACAATAAATTCCACAAATCTATGGAGCTGTTGATTTATGTACTACATGATGTGAAATTATGAAAATCGCCTGGAATGTCCCTTTAATAGCTAGGCGGTGCCAACTGCCTGCTGACACTACCCCCCCCCCCCACGCACACACACTCACACGTGCGCGCACACACGCACATTAGTTGTCTTCGAATAAGCTTTTCTGCTATTAGCAAAAAAATAGTGATAGTGGATATCGTTTACTTTTCGTGCATGTGCAGATTGAAGAGGGCCATGGGAGATATAATCACCTTATGTTAAATGCGTGATAACGTCAGTTATGTCACACACCCTCTTCTCCGACTCTGTTGATGTTACTCAATAACGTTCAACTTAAATATAGGGTGATATTTCACTTTAAAGCTGATCATCTACAACCTATTATTGTCTGAAAGAAACGTAAACTGCATAACACATTACATAATTTCCCAGTCACATATATATCCCGGATCACCCCTGACCACCCCGGATCTGATCAAGGGTGATCCGCGGAGAGATCCGTGTTGACGCCTTGGACATCCTTGGACATCCGTGTATGTCCGTGTCGATCCGGAGACATCCGGGAGGAAAACACGTCAACTTTTGGGCATCATCTGGGGATTGCCGTGTTGGCAGAGCAATTCGGGATGGTACGTGTTCCTGCCGTGTGGCTGCCGTGTTTGTCCGTGTAGACCTCGCGCTCTTCCGGCCTTATCCGTGTAGCTGTCGTGTTGATACTGTGTGTACAGTCATATCAACGCTCGTCGACACTCCATCGAGGTCGAAACTATCGCGGATCTCCCCGGATCTCCCCGGATCACCGTGTAGATCCTTGAGGATCCGTGTTTATATGTGACTGGGGCCTCGTTAGAACATGAATAATGAATCTCTCACCTGTGATGATAGACAAACACAGCGCAGTGAAATTCTTCTTCTTTTCTTCTGCTACTCCTCATGTGATTTACGCGGAATACACCATCTGTAAAATGTTTAAAAAATGCAGAGGAAGTAATGAATCCATAATTTTAAATGACAAAAACAGTGTATACACTGTTGCATCTGTTGATGTATTCACTATGTTCGTATAGTGCTTCAAGAGTTCAGACTTGCCGGTTAGATTGATATATGAAATCACCTGCACAGGGGCGTCACCAGCTTTTTTTTTTTAAGGGAGATGCGTTTTGACACTAAATGTACTAACCTGTGAGTTTTTTTTTTTTTTTTTTTTTTTTTAAGATTTGATTTAGGCCTATTGGCTCCCGTGTCATCATGTACATTACATATACACTAAACATTGTACATATTATACATGTATACATAAACGAATCTTCACTATGAAGGACTATACGGGGGTACGTGACGGTGTGAGGTCCTTGGCGAGGGAGGGTGTGGGAGAGGGATACCCCCCCCCCCCCCCACACACACACCACGGTAGAAACTCTCTGTAAAAACAAGGGTGTAAAGTCGTGTATGTAGAACATTTGAAATCAAATTTCTAAGGAATTAAACAGTGAAAAAGAATCACTGCGAAGGACTATGATCATAACTTATGAAAACTATTTATTTTACATATTTTGAAAAATCACTGTGAAGCATGCCTTATTAACACATTCTGTCCATAATTAATGCCAACTTTCAAAGCAGTAGCACAATCCTTTCAAAAGTTATTAGAGTTGAAAGTGAAGAGTGTGGACAAGGTTTTTCAGAAATGAAAAAGGGATTCTAAAGACACACCTAATCACACTATTCTACCAAAAATGTTCGAGATAAACTGCTAAAAAACGCACTTTCCTGCCCGTTTTATGATACCAAATTTTAGCATAATGTAAAAGAAGACCCGCTCTTTCAGTCAAGTTCGGCTAGGTTGACCCATTTCACTAATTTTCAGTCCTCACGCAAAATCAGTGTGTGCGACTTTGTGTTCGTTTTGAGGTGCACGGTCACATATGCAAAAAGGCAGAATGACACATTAAGATAAAATTGGAAAAGAGATTGAGAGAAAAATAAATACAGGGCTTGAGGTAACAACATACTTAACATTACATAGTCAAACATTACATAATAGAACAGAACAAAGTAACCTGGTGTTCCTATCACGGCAAACAAATACATTGCAACTGGGATTCATAAATTTGTATATATCCGTAAAAAAACATCTGAATTTAAGGTTGATCGAGCAGCTGGTGGTAGGTTATTATACATAAATGCCGCTCGATATATAAATGATCTTTTAAGAAATTCAGTATAAGGTTTGGGTAATTTAAGTTTGTTTCTGAAACGCAAGGAATAAGGATGAGAGAGATAATCAAAAGATTCAGACAGATATTCTGGGGTCATACCATGGAGTGTTCTAAACAAACATATCATCAGGTGTTTATTTCTTCTTTCTGCTAAAGTGTCCCATTTCATAGCATTGTGAATCTCCAGGTTCGAAACATGAGATTCCTGTTTTATCTGAAGTATTAAGCGGCCAGCCCTATTTTGTAATTTCTGTAATCTATCAATATGCAGTATACAAGCAGAGCCATAAACAATATCGCCATAATCAAAACGCGGTGAAATAACAGCATTATAGATTAACTTTAATATAGATTCATTTAGGACTCCTCTCAATATACCCAAGTAGCTTATCATTTTCCCATTTTTTTTCACCATATTATCAATATGATTGTCCCATTTTATCTGTTCATCACAAATAACACCCAGATATCTAACATGATTAACCTGCTGAATCCTAGTGTTAAATAAGATAACATTCAAATCACTTACTTTAGAGAGCATATATTATGTCAGCTTCCTATTAACATACAAACAGTTTTATCACAATTTACCCTGACTTTGTTTGCATTTATCCAGTGAGATAAATGCAGTAAATCATTATTCAAAACATTGTCAATATTATGTACAGATGAATCAGAAAAATAAAGAACAGTATCATCTGCATACAACTTCAAATTACATAATTCAATATTATTTTTCAGGTCATTTATATATATGATGAATAAAAGTGGTCCCAACAGTGAACCTTGCGGTACACCACAGCTTACTACTGCCTCATTTGACAACACTGAATTTACAAGGGTTTTGCATTTCCTGCCAGTAGGGTAACTTCGAAACCAGTCATTGGAAGAGTTTTTTATACCGACACTTCGGAGTTTTTTCAAAAGTATCAAATGGTTCACAGTATCAAAGGCCTTCTTAAGGTCGACAAACACCGCACCAGTGTACTAGTGATTATTCATGGCCTGTAACCAGTCGTCTGTGACTTTAATGAGGGTAGAAGTTGTTGAGTGCTTCGGCCGAAAGCCGATTGTTCTCGACATAAGATGCTATGCTCACGTAAATAGCCGAGCAATTGTTTTTGAACAACTCGTTCTAAAATCTTCGATACACAAGACAATATTGAGATTGGCCTAAAATTTCCTGGAGAAGATTTGTCACCACTTTTATGGATAGGAACGATTTTGGCTAATTTCCACTGATTTGGAAATTTTCCATCATTCAATGATTTGTTTATCAGATATGTAAGAGAAGGGGCAATTTCAATATCACTTGATTTTAAAACAAAGGTTGAAATGTCGTCCAGACCAGTAGATTTGGTATTTTTTTATTTTTCTGATTAATTTAATTGTTTCTTCTTTAGATACTGATGAGAAGTTAAACATGCTATTGAGAGATGTTTCTCCATCCATGCCATCGGAAGAATGGTTGACATGTGGAATTTGATCAGCCAAAACTGTTCCCACATTTGCATAAAGTGAGTTAAATTCATCAGCTGTTTTCATATTCTTATTCATTTCATTTGTAACAGAATGATTTTTGCCATCAGAAATAACAGACATCAAAATATTCCACGTTTGTGCAGGATCAACTTTTACATTACTGTTTGAAAATTTATTATGATAATAATTTCGGCTTGCTTATCGTATTTCAAAAGTGACCTTATTACGGAGCTTCCTATACTGTAACATAAGTTCATCATCCTTTTTCATATAAGCTTTACGCTTCAATCTATCCCTTTCTTTCATTAATGCATATATATCTGAATTCAACCATGGTTTATGCCGGGATTTTACTCTTCTTGTTAGAAGAGACGAACACGTAGCGGACCAAATAAAAACGGTTTTTATAAGTTCATTAAAGATGATGTCGATGTAGCAGACCTTATAAAAAAAAAACGTTTTGTGGACGTTTGTAAAGGACGGAGACGTAGCAGACAAAATAAAAACGTTTTGTAATGCAACTGCTTTAAAAGTTGTAATTAATCACGGAGAATATGTGTTGATAAAGCATGTCTAATTTAAGCCTAATCTGATAATCCCTTCATTGTGGGGCTCGAACCTGTCATTTATCCTATGACTTGTCCGCCTTGGAATACTTAACATAACAATGTCGGAATTTCGGAGCTTGGGTATTTGTTCCATGTTCGTCGTGCCACTGCCGGCAACCAGGGACAGCCTGGTGGTAGTGTCGCTGCCCGGAAAGCAGTAGATGACAGGTTCGAGTCCCACAGGTGCCTTTTTTCAGACATGTTTGTTAATTTACAGAGCAGAAGTTGCGATCTTAACAAGTCTAATTTGTAGAGGGAAACAAACTGAAGAAACTCACACCTGAACCTTCATCCCTCTGAATGATATCCTTCTTTCATTTATTTTGTTATTATCGTTTTGGGTTTTTTTTTTTACAAGAATTATTATCAAAGTGATAGCATGTTCAGGGTTCGCTTTTCATGAAAGTATATGATAACTCGTGGCATCTGCTTTCAATGAATGAAAATGTTTACAACACGATAATGCGTAGCTTCCACGCGGTTGCACACATGTTCTTGCCTCTTCTTTCTGTTTTATTATGATGATTATATAACCTTATAAAAATCTATTATTTTGTGAACTCTAAAAAAAAAAAAAGAGTGATCGCCGTATGAACAGCTGACCGTTAGTTTTTTTTTTTATTTGTACGGACAATGACAACGATTGAAACAGCTCATAAATCCACTATTTCCATCGCTTTTTACGTATTATTCAAAGAAAAGATTATAAGAAAAGATAATTCTGTTCCTTTTCTCATTGTTAGCAGAACATCAATTATATAGCAGTCAAACGGATCATTAGAGGGCGCTATCGAAACAACATGGACGTGCACTGATTTTCAGCTCGAATCTGCTAGACAAAATCCACCCGCATCCTACTTAAATCAACCGAAATTACATTCAAAAAATGAACAATCGTAAGACTGCTGCTCAGTCGTCAAGCTCCAAGCCGTATTTACTCAGAAATCGATCTACTCTGCAAAAAAAACCAACCAGATAACATGGCTGAGCCGACGCCGCATGGATCGCATGGAACGAATGACTCTATGGCCAAGCTACGTTCTGACTTCGACACCTTCGCCGAAAAGGTACTGAGCAAGCTGAACAACGTGTGCTCTGGTATTACGTCCGTTCAACAGGACATAAGGGCCATAAATACTACTTTGGCTAAGCTGCAGCATTCTGCGGAGGATACATCCGCTAGATTGACGGAGATAGAGCAGGTTAAACTACACTGTAAAAAATTTGTTTAGTTTCTAAACACCTAACTAAACACTTTTCTGTGACAGTTTAAAAACACTGCGACACGTTTATTTATTAAACATGTTTAGGAACTAAACACATGCTGTGTTTATTTTCAGCACACCCGAGGTGTTTATCACACACACATGTTTATGTTTTAAACGGTTCTGATGTTTAAAAACTAAACACCTGCTCTGTTTATAGCCTAAACACCAAACGTTTACACCATAATCACTCACAGTGTTTAAATACTAAACACCGCACAGTCACATAATCACCCACTATGTTTAAAATCTAAACACTGAACCAAAAAATAAACATGACGCAGTGTTTACAATGTAAACACTGCGACATGTTTATTCGCTGTGACAGATTAAAAACACTGCGACATGTTTATTTGCCATTTTAGTGTTTATTCTCAGAACACATGTCTGATTTTTAGATCGACCACAAAATTGCATACACTAAACATGTGACATGTTTACATATTAAACATCGCAATTTCTCAGTGTTTATATGATACATGTTTACACCTTATACATGCTGAGTGTTTATATGAGACATGTTTACACATCATACATCACATGGTAATTTCCACGTGTTTATATGAGACATGTTTACACATCATACATTCATACATGCTAATTTCTACGTGTTTAAATGAGACATATCATCATGCATGTTAATTCCATGTATTTATTAATGTAAAGTGGATTGTTTCCACTTTTTTTTTTGTTGCATGGAATGAGATAAACGCATAACATATAGAATTAAATTTACCCAGTATGTACCAAATCATCAGCACACTTACATCGCATAATACCAGGGAAGATCTGGGCTGGCTTTCACAAACATTTTGGCTACAAGAGTCAAAGGCAGTTCTCTGAATTCAAGTTATCAAAACATCAGTCAAAGCTTGGGCAATATCTGATGAATAATAAGTTAAAATCCTTTAAGGGGGAAATCAAGTCCAATAAATAAGATAATAAATAAGAGTAAAATCTTACAAGTTTAACAATAAAAATTTTAATGAAATCGGATGAAAAATAAGTTATAAAATTTTGAAGTTTTGCTAATTTCTGCAAAGCAGTTAAAAGTGGATATGAATATGCAAATGAGTGAGTTGGCCATACCATAACCTCACAATTTTCCGTTGATCGTGTACAAAAAATGATGAAATTCAATGTTTATGTTAATGAAATGTGAAACATTATGGTATTGCTGGTTGAATAACTTCAGAAAAGTGATCAGTTAGATATATCAGGACTTGAACCTCGGGAATAATTGCGTTTGAATGAAAAACTTGAAATTAAGTAAGTTGTGAGAGAATGACATGCCCACGTTGCCATTTGCATATTCATATCAACCATTCAAGAACTGTTTCCTCAAAAATTAGCGAAACTTCAAAATGTCATAACTTCCTTATTTTACATCCGATTTCGATCAAAACTTACCAATGAACTCTTAATATTTTACTCTTTCTTATCAGACTAACTTGTATTTGGACTGGATTTCCCCTTTAAATATTGCCATGTTTTGCTATACGACACAATACTGAGTTAAATGCAAGATACCTGGGAGTCACTGGCCTGTACACGAAGACGTAAATGAAATTCTCTCCCATACACACAGTAAAGTTTGTATATGCAGGAAATGGCACACAACTCATTTTGGAGGAAAAAAAAATATTGCATTTAACAATTACTTTTCAGTCACATGTAATTCTTGGCCTACTTTCAAGAATTGCCGTCTTTCTACTATATTCATAACTAATTCTTAGTATTGTAAAACAAACTAATAAACTTGTTGATTGTGAATTGCAACTCAACGCTTCGGAAGCTTGACATGTATGTAACACCTCCAGGAACATAACTGCAGTCTGTGAACAAATCCATGCCGACCTTGAAGATTGCATCAATTATTGGCAAAGTGCTTTGGGGTGTACCCGAGAACCAGATTAGCTCTCGGCAAATTATACCATGCACAACACTATGGTCGTATTGGTATTGATCAGGGAGTGTAGATGATGCACTCCATCATAAGGAGGCCCCCCCCCCCAAAAAAAAATAATAATAATAAATAAATAAAAAAATAAATAATTAAAAAAATAATAATAATAATGAATATAAATAAAAAATAAAAAATAAATAAAAATAAATTTAAAAAAAAAATGTTTTCACTGTATTTAGCCTGTGGTGAACATCTGCACTCCCTGATCAGTACCAATAATGGAACTTAAATACATACATGATATTGTTCTTTTCACTGCGACGATCACTGAAAGTACATGTAGGCTAACAGTACTGTATGGATTTTTCACCTTTGCTATTTAGAGAGAAATATTAGAATGTTAGTGGATTTCAGGGGTGAGTGAGAAAAAACTTCTACCTTGCTAGAACCTTGGAGAAAGAAGTCAAACTCAATGGGTATACATGAATAGTCTATTAGAGTCTAATCAGTCTCATCATACTCCACATAATCATGGTATGGAGGGCTACTTTCAATCTCGACACAGCAGAGTTTTTGGTAAAGACAAGAGGATATGAACAAAGAAAAAATAATGCATTGCAACTGGAGGCGGGAGGGTATGCAAGGCTGTCATGAACACGCGATGTGATCAGCAAGACTCCTCCCTTGTCAATTTGTCAGTCAGTTGCAAGACTCCTCCCTATTTTCCATACATGTTGTACTACATTTCTAATACCTCTCTCCATGTGACCGATTTCAAGAATATCTCAGAAAGAAAATATTAACTACCGAATACTGCATTTCCTATCAGGTCTACAAGAAAATTGCAAAGAATTCCAAACAAATGTAACTACTGGCCTCTTATTTGCGTCCAATATCTGCTGATTGTATTGGAAGCACCTGAGGGAAAAAAATGAAATGGCTGATATTTTGATTTGATTTGTTTTGATTTCTATATTCCTTTTTGCACAAGAATATAACAGAAAGCCAATCGAACAAAGTTCTTGAGTAATACCTTAACAGTGAATTACAAGGACATTGGTTGATGAATAAAATGAAGTGAATAAAATTGTTTTTCTTAATAGTGTAAAATGATTTCGAGCAAGTGTCTTTACATGTTAGATGAAATTACAATTTTACGTACCAGCTGTTAAAAAAGACAATTACACATATCTATGAGCAATGAGAATGCAGGTGACCATTATCGTAAGCACAGAGGACAATAGAATTGCTTTGTTTTGGATATCCCTGCCATTTCAAAACCAATTTTCTTCAAATAAGCATTGAATTCCTCTTCGAATTATATCCAGGCCCCCTACCTTCATATTTCTTTAGAGGTTCGTCATTATGTAATACACACACGCATACACACACACGGAGAACTGAAGCCCCATCGCATACAAAACCCTATCATCCCCCATATGATTTACTTTATTCTAGTATACAGGTTTAGATGCACACTGTCAGTGAAGACAAAAAAACAATAGAAAGGTTGCTCTAACAGGTGGGATGCCTCTTAATAGGTCTGTAGTGCATCATGACGATGTGGGACATCGCATGGCTAGCGGGAAAAAAGATAAGTAACATTCAAAATTATTATCCATGGTTCATTTCCTTCATATGGCATGTAGGCCTATAGATATACTGTATATCAGTATATCTTGTGATGTCCTTGTAATCTTCAGATGTTTGCACTTTTAGACGGGTTGTATAGAAGTAAGCGCATGCATCTTTCATTCTAATCCAGACAGGTTTGGTGTGATCCCTGATCAATTCTTCCATGACGTACTGGTGCTGGTAAAAAGAAATGATTACACACGGAAAACAAATCAGTTGGCTTTCCAATACAATGGACTTAACTGCTTCCATAGATTCTGAAAATGAATGGATAGCAAAGAAGTTGACTGAATCAATAAGCAAGTTCAAATTAAAAGGAATGACAGAATCCCTTCATCACATTAGCACTTAGTGTCTTGCGTCAGTTTTTATTTACTTTGATGAATTTTCTGGAAATAATTCAAGTCTTTGTTGTTTTTGTTGTTGTAGCTTCTTTCTTATTCATCATCATTATCAAGCAGAGTTACGACCATTGCTATATCCTTTGTCTCTTGGGTGAAGATTTTCACATCTGTAATTTACACTTTCAACAATATTCGCAATAAATCAAGTTTTCATAGAACTTATTTTAGCTAATGGATTGGATTCGGGAGTCGGGAGTAGGTAACCCCCCCCCCCCAAAAAAAAAAGAAGAAAAAACAAACAAACAAACAAACAAATAAACAGAAGAACTTAAAGCATCTAAAATCTGCATTTTATAGAAACTCATTTACATGCCCTTTTACATAATATTCATTGATTTGGCTCTGCAATTTTGAGTACATGTACTTACTTGATTTCCACTTTCCACATTGGTAGTATACAGTGATGTACTATCCCCAGTTGATTTAGATACTCTGCTGACTGCACCATTCCTCGTTCTCTGCCAGCAGAGGTAATGTCTTGCAGAATTTAAACAGTCGTCAGGACATCATCGTCACCCACTTTGGTGCCATCGGCATCCCTTTCCAAGACATCCCAATGGGCTTTACATTCAATTTTCACCACCTGTTGAGTTATGAAGAATTTACAGGGAATAAAACTGAATTTCACTCAAAATATAGTCACTAACCCATTGTCATTCACATGAAAGATACTTCATAACTTCGTAAAATTAAAGATACAGTGAGTTTACCCGCTAGGCCGAGTTTACCCATAACTACGGTACCTGTAATCTGTAAAGTGTAGGAATATTGTAACGTTAACAACACTATTAAACACGTTACAGTTAGAGGAGAGCGTTCCCCGTTCTAACGTTAGATTTAGGAATAGAAAACTAAAACAAACGAGCAAAATCTTTCAGGGCGTAGCCTATTTCTACGCCTACTACAGTTTTACATTAAACGAGGGCAATTTTGCAATAAATCTAGTTATTCACCGACTTGGCAGACTTAGCAGACTTACCGCTTTCATGCAGGCCGGCCAGGCTAGAACTTTATCGCTTCGACGCCATCTTAGCTAGATCCGCTCCTTTAGCTGTATACAGCTAGCTGTACACAGTAGTACGACAATACAGTCAGTGCAGTCGATCCGAGTCGTATGGACAGTGTAGTAGTGGACGATAACAAGCCTCGAACGAATGCGCACGTACTGTAGGCCTACGCACATCACGCTGCTAGGGCAGCGCCAGCCAGCCAATCAGACAGATCCATCCGCACAGGACGTACGCGCACATCTCCTTTCCCGCCAGCACATCAATGTGCATTGATTATGGTCATAATTATGCATAGCACGAGTGTGCGCTAGAAGCGCACGCACAGGGCACCACTGCGTGCGTTGTGGCCGCGGCCGTCATGTCACAAGCGCTGCTGACTTGTAGAGTACGAGTAGCACAGTGTTTATGTTAAACATGTGCGGTGTTTAGAACGTCTTTACGAGGCGTTCTAAATGTAAACGCGTCTGTTTACCCTGACAGTAGAAGTGTTTAGGCCTAACCAACAAACATTTGGGTAATGCCCTAAACCATGAACGAAATTATTAACAAAGGCAACTCCCATTTTTTTCTAGCAGTTACAATATAGAACTGTACATGCGAAACCAAAATATAAATTTATTACAGTTGTATTACATAATTTTAGGTTATCCTATTTCCTTATTGATTAGGCATTTCCATGAAAGGCCTCAAACATGAATTATTTCATAGTGTATCTTAATGTCGTCACAGTTTCCACTTTCTCGTGATAAAAGGAAACTAGAAATTGCAATTTACACACCATTTCCAACACTCCTTCATATATATGGACATAGCCAGAATAAACACTCCAACTAAACACTCCAAGCTAAACACTTTAACTCTCAATACTTTACACGTGCAATACACACCGGGTGTTTAGATGTTAAACAAAGTGTTTAGATTTTTAACACTGTGTTTAGTTCATAAACATGTCGCATGTCGCATTTTTTACAGTGCACCCAAGGTGGAAAAGGAAGGAAAGGAGGCCGAGGAAAGGCTGAGGGAGGCGCTAACTGCGATGGAGCTGCACGATCGGAAGCAAAATCTACTCTTCTACAAGATAGCCCCCACTACTGGAGATAACACCCCGCAGAAGGCAGCAGCTGAAATTCGAGACGCCATAACGAAGTTGGGCTTTTCTCCGGAGAAGGCCGAGGCAATTCCTATGGTCCACGCCCATCGAGTACCGCGTAAGCAGCAGCATCGCGAACCCAACGTGCCATCGACTCCGGACCCGATAATCGTGAGATTTGTATCCATGTTCGACCGTGACGCCATCTTGAAAGCGTACGACGCAACACAGCGGCAGCTTCCTGCTGGCACCACCCTCCCATTTACCATCAGAACGGATCTTCCTCCTCTACTCAAGGCAAAGCGCTACCGTCTTGAAAAGATAGCTTACGAACAACGTAAGCTACACGGCAAGTCAATCCGCATTCGCCTGATTGGCGTTGATCTCCGCCTTGCAGTCCGAAACAAGGGACAACAAGCAGCACCATGGGTCTTGTACAAAGATTGAGTACCTGTATCTGATTCTGTGGTAAGCTTTTATCGGCTACTTTGTGTACTGAAACCGTGGAAACTGTATTAAACATCTCCAATATTTCCTATAAATCCTATTGTATAAGTAACTCAAGTCAATGAGCTACATGTATCGTATTATCGAGATTTATTACTGCCACTGCTTTTCTTCTCTTAGAAATTACTTCATAAAGCAGAAACTCTTATTTTCTCAGGTTGTCACAAGGAAATAGATGTTAATTTGTGCGGGTTGGTTTTTGTCTACCAGAAAAGATAGCTATAAACCTAGCAAGTTCAACATCACTTCTTTGCATACGGTATATAGATGTTTGGACACATTCATTGTGGATTTAATATCTGTACTGCTGTAGATGATTATGTATACTGATTTTATGTCTATGTCTATGTTGTTGGTACTTTTCTGTTCCCATGGCTGCAATTCTCATTAGTACTCGAACACCAAGAAATTCAACCTTATCTTTTCATAACATGTTTGATGGGGTAACATCTCAAGCTTCTCATGAAGCTTTTCAGTTTCCTTTTAGTCAACTTGACGATATCAGTTTTCTCAATGAATTTCAAAGTCACACAGTAGATCCAGATCGACTGTCGAACCTACAGTTCAATCCCTTTTCTGTATCTGATGGCTTGTTTGGGACCGATGACCTAGATCCGGATAGGAATTTTGTTCTTAGTAATTTTGAAAATTCTAGTCGTTACTATGAACTAGAAAACTTTGCCAGTCGATTTAGTCCTTTAAAAAATGATACCTTTTCTTGTATACATTTTAACTCTAGAAGTCTTCCAAAACATCTAGAGTCTATTACAGACATATTACATTCACTTGAATTTCCATTTGATGTTATCGGGTTTTCTGAAACATGGCTGAAAGACACAAGTCCGTCTGTAAACATACCAGGTTATACCATATTATGTAATAACAGAAGTAATAGAACAGGTGGAGGTGTCGCACTTTATATGAAAAATGCATCTTATAACGAGAGATCCGATCTGCTGCTCCCAAGTAATTTGTGTTGTGATTCATTATTCACTGAAATCAACTCTCCACAAGAAAGGAATATAATAGTCGGCACCGTTTATAAACCTCCGAATGTAAATATCACACGATTTAATGAGGCTTTTTCTACATTGATATGTGATCTTGTCAGAGAAAATAAAAAAAAAATTATATAATGGGTGATTTGAATATTGATCGTCTGAAATTTAATACACACTCAAACATTCAAGATTTTATGCATTCTCTGCCAAGTAATTGTTGTCTACCTCTGATATCTAGGCCAACACGCATTACTAGAACTTCTGCAAGTTTACTTGACAATATTTTCACCAATCAATTTGATTTACCTATTGAGAGTGGTATTCTATACTCTGATACAACTGATCATTTACCAGTTTTTCAGATAACATCTCTCAAATGCAAATCTAACAAAAGTAGTGAAGATTTGTATTGTAGATGTATTACAAAAGACAGAATAATTTCATTCAGAAATGCTCTACAGGATGCGTGTTGGGATGATATTAAAGAAACTTATGATATTAATATAGCTTATAATACGTTTCAATTAAGATTACGTGGTTTATATGATGTATATTTCCCTCTTCAACGTATATCCTCTAAAAAGAGACAACTGAAGCTATGGATGACTTATTGAAATTCGTACGATATAAAAACAAATTATATACGATTTTTTTATATAAAGGTACGCTTGGTAGCGAGATTAAGTATAAAAGTGTTCGTAATAAATTGAATTTTTTTTATTACGAGAGGTTAAGAAGAAGTATTTTGTTAATAAATCTATCCAGTATAAATCTGATATTAAAAATACATGGAATGTTATTAATTCATTGTTACCATTTAAACAGGGCAGAGATGGGGATATTAAATTGAAAAATAATGGACAGATTATTGACAGCTGTGAAGGTGTAGCTGAGAGTTTCAACTCTTTTTTTGCTGGCATCGGGCCAAACTTTGAAAGATTATTACCTGAAAATCATGGGAACTTCCAACAATATCTTCGCACACCTGTACATGCAACAGTGTTTTTATATCCAGTAACTGAAAATGAAATTTGTGATATTGCAAAATCGTTTCAGAATGGTAAATCATCTGGTGTTGATGATTTTAAACCTGGTGTTGTTAAAAATGTTATATCATTTCTAAGTGAACCACTTTGTTATATTTTTAATATGTCTTTGAGTAAAGGTGTTTTTCCTGACAAATTAAAGATTGGGAAAATAACCCCTGTATTTAAAAGTGGAGATAAAGCTGAAGTAAGTAATTACAGACCTATAACTGTCCTCTCGTGTTTTAATAAAATACTTGAAAAAATTTTATTTACACGGGCTATGAAATTTATTGATAAAAATAAAATATTAATAGTCAATATGGTTTTCGACAAAAATTCTCTACATCTTTAGCCTTAATTGATTTAACAAATAAGATTGTTGATGCCTTTGAACATGATATGTACACGTTGGGAGTGTTCATTGACTTGTCAAAGGCTTTCGATACTCTCAACCATGATATTCTGCTTTCTAAGTTACATCATTATGGTTTTCGAGGTACTGCCCATATAGCTGGTTTTCTAGTTATCTTGAAGATCGTTATCAGTGTACTAAATATAATTCTGTTGTTTCACAACTCAGTAAAGTTCAATGTGGTGTTCCTCAGGGTTCACTCCTTGGCCCACTTCTTTTTATATTATATATAAATGATATAGATACTGTTTCTGATAAGCTCTCTTTTATATTATACGCTGACGATACAAATATTTTTTCATGTGGTAAAAACCTGGATATTCTATGCAATGAAGTCAATAGCGAACTTCAAAAGGTATGTGATTGGTTTCAAGCTAACAGGTTATCTTTGAATAGTAAAAAATGTAACTATATTCTTTTTAATAAAAGGAAAAAGGTTGATGTTAGAAATGTTAATATTTACCTAAATAATGATGCAATCCCTAAAGTAGATTAAACAAAGTTCTTGGGTGTGTTTATAGACTCCAAGTTATCCTGGAAATTTCATATTGCAGAAGTTGAACGAAAAGTGTCTAAAAATACTGGTATTATTCGAAAATTTGCGTATTTTCTGCCTGTTAATATACAACGTATGCTTTATTGTACACTTATCTTACCTTACCTAACGTATTGTAATATTGTCTGGGGAAATACGTT